>NW_027311885.1:4600000-4610000 GCF_040954645.1 Diabrotica undecimpunctata
ACGCACACATACACTCTTCTCCTCTCGACTCCTACCCATTAGTCGCCCCTTACGACTGGCATGGCTTTCTTGCCGCGGCTGTGTTCTTATCTCTGCGAGCCGAAGACACACACACACATACACACACACACACACTCACAAACACACACACACAGGCAAACACGCACGCACACACGCACACACACACGCACACACGCACGCACACACGCACACACGCACGCACACACGCACACACACATACACGCACACACGCACACACACATACATTCTTCACCTCTCGACTCCTACCTATTAGTCGCCTCTTACGACAGGCAGGGCCTTCTTGCTTCGGCTGTGTTCTTATCTCTGCAAGCCGAACGGACACACACACATACTCACACACGCACACACACACGCATACACGCACACACACACATACAATCTTCACCTCTCGACTCCTACCTATTAGTCGCCTCTTACGATAGGCAGGGTCTTCTTGCCTTGGACAAGTTCTTATCTCTGCAAGCCGAACTAACACACACACATACTCACACACGCACACACACACGCACACACGCACACACACATACACTCTTCACCTCCCGATTCCTACTTATTAGTCGAAGCTTACAAGAGGCAGATCCTCCTTGCCTCGGCCGTATTCTTATCTCTGCAAGCCAAATGGACACACACACATACACACACTCACACACTCTCACACACGGACACACGCACACACACATACACTCTTCACCTCTCGACTCCTACCCATTAGTCGCCTCTTAAGACCGGCAGGGCCTTCCTGCCACGGAAGTATTCTTATCTCTGCGGGCCGAACGGACACACACACATACTCACACACGCACACACACACGCACACACACACATACACTCTTTACCTCTCGACTCCTACCTATTAGTCGCCCCTTACAACAGGCAGGGTCTTCTTGCCTTGGCCGTATTATTATCTCTGCAAGCCTGACGGACACACACACATACACACACACTCACACACGCACACACACACGCACACACGCACACACACACATACACTCTTCACCTCTCGACTCCTACCTATTAGTCGCCCCTTACAACAGGCAGGGTCTTCTTGCCTTGGCCGTATTATTATCTCTGCAAGCCTGACGGACACACACACATACACACACTCACACACGCACACACACGCACACACGCACACACACACATACACTCTTCACCTTTCGACTCCTACCCATTTGTCGCCCCTTACGACTAGCATGGCTTTCTTGCCACGGCTGTTTTCTTATCTCTGCGAGCCGAAGACGCACACACACATACACACACACACACTCACAAAAACACACACACACGCAAACACGAACGCACACACGCACACACACACACGCACACACGCACACACACATACACGCACGCACACATACACTCTTCTCCTCTCGACTCCTACCCATTAGTCGCCCCTTACGACTGGCATGGCTTTCTTGCCGCGGCTGTGTTCTTATCTCTGCGAGCCGAAGACACACACAGACATACACACACACACACACACACACTCACAAACACACACACACAGGCAAACACGCACGCACACACGCACACACACACGCACACACGCACGCACACACGCACACACACATACACTCTCACACACACACACACACACGCACACACGCACACACACATACATTCTTCACCTCTCGACTCCTACCTATTAGACGCCTCTTACGATAGGCAGGGCCTTCTTGCCTCGGTCAAGTTCTTATCTCTGCAAGCCGAACTAACACACACACACATACTCACACACGCACACACACACGCACACACGCACACACACATACACTCTTCACCTCTCGACTCCTACCCATTAGTCGCCTCTTACGACAGGCAGGAACTTCTTGCCACGGCCGAGTTCTTATCTCTGTGAGCCGAAAGGACACACACACTGACACACACACGCACGCACACACGCACACACACATACACTCACAAACACACAAACACGCACACACGCACACACACATACATTCTTCACCTCTCGACTCCTACCTATTAGACGCCTCTTACGATAGGCAGGGCCTTCTTGCCTCGGTCAAGTTCTTATCTCTGCAAGCCGAACTAACACACACACATACTCACACACGCACACACACACGCACACACGCACACACACATGCACTCTTCACCTCTCGACTCCTACCTATTAGTCGCCTCTTACGATAGGCAGGGCCTTCTTGCCTCGGTCGTGTTCTTATTTCTGCAAGCCGAACTAACACACACACATACTCACACACTCACAAACACACACAAACACGCACACAAGTACGCACACACGGACACGCACACGCACACACGCACGCACAGACGCACACACACATACACTCACACACACACACGCACACACGCACACACACATACATTCTTCACCACTTGACTTCTACCTATTAGTCGCCTCTTACGACAGGCAGGGCCTTCTTGCCTCTTGCCACACAAACACGCACACACGCACACACACATACATTCTTCACCTCTCGACTCCTACCTATTAGTCGCCTCTTAAGACAGGCAGGGCCTTCTTGACTCGGCCGTATTCTTATCTTTGCAAGCCGAACGGACACACACACTTACACACACACGCACGCACACACGCACACATACACACACAAACACTCACACATGCACAAACACACGCACACACGCACACACGCACACACACACACACACACACACAGATACACTCTTCACCTCTCGACTCCTACCCATTAGTCGCCTCTTACGACAGGCAGGAACTTCTTGCCACAGCCGTGTTCTTATCTCTAAAAGCCGAAAGGACACAGACACACACGTGCACACAAACACACGCACACAGGCACACACGCACACACGCACACGCTCACGCACACGCACACACTCTCCACCTCTCGACTCCTACCCATTAGTCGCCTCTTACGACAGGCATGGCCTTCTTACCACGGCTGTATTTTTATCTCTGCGAGCCGAAGGGCACACACACACATACACACACACACACTCACAAAAACACACACACACGCAAACACGAACGCACACACGCACACACACACACGCACACATACACTCTTCACCTCTCGTCTCCTACCCATTAGTCGCCTCTTACGACAGGCAGGAACTTCTTGCCACGGCCGAGTTCTTATCTCTGTGAGCCGAAAAGACACACACAGTGACACACACACGCACGCACACACACACAAATACACTCTCCACCTCTCGACTTCTACCCATTAGTCGCCTCTTACGACAGGCATGGCCTTCTTGCTTCGGTCGTATTCTAATTTCTGCAAGCCGAACGGACACACACATACATACACACATACTTACACACGCAAACACAAAGGAACACACAAACACACACACACACACACATACACTCTTCATCTCTCGACTCCTACCAATTAGTCGCTCCTTACAGCAAGCATGCCCTTCTTGCCACGGCCGTATTCTTATCTATGCAAGCCGAACGGACACACACACATACTCACACTCGCACACACATACGCACACACGCACACACACATACAATCTTCACCTCTCGACTCCTACCTATTAGTCGTCTCTTACGATAGGGAGGGCCTTCTTGACTCGGTCAAGTTCTTATCTCTGCAAGCCGAACTAACACACACACATACTTACACACGCACACACACACGCACACACGCACACACACATACACTCTTCACCTCCCGACTCCTACTTATTCGTCGCCCCTTACATGAGGCAGATCCTTCTTGCCTCGGCCGTATTCTTATCACTGCAAGCCAAACGGACACACACACATACACACACACTCACACACGAACACACACGGACACACGCACACACACACATACACCCTTCACCTCTCGACTCCTACCCATTAGTCGCCTCTTAAGACAGGCAGGGCCTTCTTGCCACTTGCCTCTTATCTCTGCGGGCCGAACGGACACACACACACACACACACACACTCACACACACATACACTCTTAACCTCTCGACTCCTACCCATTAGTCGCCTCTTACGACATTCAGGGGCTTCTTGCCACGGACGTATTCTTATCTCTGCAAGCCGAACGGACACACACACACACATGCACACACGCACGCACACATACACTCTTTTCCTCTCGACTCCTACCGATCAGTCTCCTCTTACGACAGGCAGGGCCTTCTTGCTTCGGCCGTGTTCTTATCTCTGCAAGCCGAACAGACACACACACATACTCACACACGCACGCACACATACACCCTTCTCCTCTCGACTCCTACCCATTAGTCGCCCCTTACGCCTGGCATGGCTTTCTTGCCGCGGCTGTGTTCTTATCTCTGCGAGCCGAAGACACACACACACATACACACACACACACACACACATGTAACGATGAGTCCAAGCCATCACCGTTAAACCAGCGTGCGCGCGAACCAACCCATGAAGTAGGAGTGTATCGACAGTAGAAAGGGCAAAGCTCCGCTATATAAACGGCAACATTTCCTCACAGAGAGAGAATCGACAGGTGTTGACTGAAGGTTCTCTCTTCCCTACCCCGGCTTGCGGACGTGTTGAGTTCACAAGTTGTTTCCTTTTCTTTTACCGTCGTTACCCGAAAAGCGTGTTGAGCTTTTCACTACCCGTACTCTGAAACAGTCGTGTTGAGATTGTCGAGGAGTGTCCTATTAACCCGAATCACTTAAGGGACGTGTTGAGTTCCTTTCCTTCCTTTATACCTATCGTCCGCTGTTATTAAAACCGTAAAATTTCAAATACACATTCGCTTGCCGATAAGACTGGTTCCATATGACAAGGTCAAACTTAATTTGAATAAATAGGCCAGGTACTGAGAAGACTAAACCAAATTGTAAATATGTATATAAGATTTTTGTCAATTTAATTTAAGGAAGGCAATAAAGTTTTATTTTTATTTTGAACTCTGTCTCTGACTGTCTAAAAGCTACCCGGATAGTGACTCCCACGAGAGGACGTCACAAATGGCGCCCGAGCAGAAAAATACGTTTTAAACAATAATACCGACCGAATTCCGAATTTTATTTTCATGAGACAGTACCACATTTCAAATTTTAATCAAAGACAAGGTGATTCACAGTTCAAAAATGACAGACGCTCCGGAAACGTCGAAGGTTAGTTGGGTGTACCTATTAAAGAAAGACGAACTTATAGCCGAATTAACAAACAGAGAACAGCCGACGGAAGGGAATTTCAGCGAGCTAAGAGCGAGATTAGTTGCGATCATCAAGGCACCAACTCAAAAAGGCCAAAACCCAGAGGAAATAGAAGAAAACCAGATGGAAGACAGACAAAGAAAGATGGAAATAGTACGCAATTGGGGGTTACACTTTGACGGTTCAAGAGACCCAATAGAATTCATAGAACGGTTGAAAGAACTCCAGACAGCTTACGGCCTACAAGACACCCACGTTTTACAAGCTCTACCAGAAACATTAAACGGGAAAGCATTACTATGGTACAGAAACAATAATAAATATTGGAACGAATTAAAAAACTTCGAACAAGATTTCCGCAATTTCTTCATTTCCTCCGTTCTCACGCAATCTCTGGAAGCTCAAATCCGGAACCGACTCCAACGAAACAACGAAAGTGTAAAAGACTACATCATTGATATTCAAACAATGATCAGAAGACATGGTGAATTCAATCACCAAGAAGAACTAAACAGGATATACACCAATATGAACCCGAAATACAAGTTGTATATAAAGAGGCAAGACGTATCGTCAACACAGGACATCATCAGACTAGCGGAAGAATATGATATGGTCCAAAAAGAAATATACAACAGAAACAATACACGGTGTGACTGGACACAGGCAAATAGTCGTAATAACAAAATACAGAATTTCGACAGACAGACTTGTTGTTGGAGATGCGGCCGCAGAGGCCACAATAGAAGAAACTGCAGAGCTATCGCTGTACTCTTCTGCAGCCATTGCGGAACCCGAGGAACAACTTCCAATAACTGCCAATGTAGAAGCCGACCGGAAAACTCCAACAGGACTGGACAAGAAGGAGGCAACCCAGTCAGCATTTAGAGTCCTCCCTAACAACCTCCAGCTACGCACACTATACAGATCAACGACCCCACACAACGATAACGTTCAGCAACGGTAAAAAGTTAAGAGCACTAATAGACACAGGAGCCCAAAATTCGTTTATAGGACAAAAAGGTAAAAAAATATTGGAACAATGTGGAACAAAAAGCGACAGAAAAGCTTTAAAGATCACGCTGGCAGATGGAAAAACCAGCAACATAGAAATCTGTTTTACAGCAAAATGTTCCATAGACAACGTTTGGAGAAAAGCCAAGCTACATTTTTTACCAAACCTAGCTTCAGAAGTAGTACTGGGAATGCATGAAATAACAAGATGGGGCCTTGATTTATCAAACATCTTAAATAGAAATCGCGTAAGAAGGAGAGAACAATACCCAACCAGGACAGAACACGGATCCAGATCGTACAATGCAGATAATAACCGAATACCGACCAATTCCAGGGTCAACGAAACACCAACCGCAAGACATCCGCTCCAACAGAGAAGCAAAATATATAACAAAACGACCCACCGACTACCGACCGATACCACGGTCGAAGACCAGACCGAAAATATACCGACTACCGACCGATACCGCGGTCGACAACCAGACCGAAGATATACCGAACTACCGACCGATACCGCGGCCGACGACCAGACCGAAGATATTCCGTCATACATACCGGAATTCACGAACAGTCCAATACGAGAGCAGCTCGACATCAGTACTACACTAAACAATACCGAAAAAAAACAATTACAGGAATTGTTACTAACAGAATTGGAGAAATTTAAACAAATTAAAGGAACAACACATCTAACCGAACATACAATAAAACTCAAACATAATACACCGATCAAACAAAGATACAGGCCCCGAAACCCGGCAATGCAGAAGATCATAAACGATGAGATAGATAAGATGCTAGAAGAGAACGTGATAGAAACATCCAATAGCCCGTACAGTTCCCCCATCGTCCTAGTAAAAAAGAAGGATAACAACGGATACAGATTTTGCATCGATTTTAGGAAAATCAACGACATCTCAGAAAAAGATGCCTACCCATTACCGTACATCAATCATATCCTAGAAAAGTTAAAATCTGCAAAATATTTTACCACGTTAGATCTAAAAAATGGATATTGGCAAGTACCACTTTCCGAAGCAAGCAAACCCTTGACCGCTTTCATAGCACCAGGAAAAGGACTATTCCAGTTCAAAGTACTTCCATTCGGATTACACGCCGCCTCCGCTACTTTTCAACGATTACTAGATACAGTAATCGGCCCAGAAATGGAACCACATGCATTCGCCTATTTAGACGACATAATAGTACTGGGGAAAACGTTCGCGGAATATATGGAAAACTTAAAAGAAGTACTGCACAGACTACAGCAGGCCAAACTACGAAGTAATATAGACAAATGTAAATTCTGCAAAGAAGAGATAAATTATTTAGGCCATGTAGTAAACAAAACGGGAATAAAAGCGGACGACAACAAGACAAAAGCTATAGTCGAATATCCCGCACCAAAAACCGTTAAACAACTACGCCGATTTTTGGGCATCATCTCATGGTATAGGAGATTTATAAAAGATTTTTCACGAACTGCAGCCCCTTTAACAAAGCTACTAAAGAAAAAACAACATTGGACTTGGGACAGAGACCAAGAGGAAGCATTTAAAAAAATAAAATTACTACTGACACAAGCTCCAATACTGATCTGCCCGGACTTCCAGAAAAGATTTTTTTTACAATCTGACGCTTCGAACCACGGTTTAGGAGTAGCTTTAGTACAAACAAACGACGAAGGACAGGAACAAGTCATCGCTTACGCAAGTCGAACCCTAACAAATGCCGAAAAAAATTATAGCGTTACAGAAAAAGAACTACTAGCGATCATCTTCGGTATAGAAAAGATGAAACCCTACATCGAAGGATACCCATTTTCAATTATCACAGATCATCAAAGTCTACGATACTTACAAACAATGGAAAACCCTACAGGTAGAATAGCTAGATGGGCAATGCTGCTACAACAATTTGACTTCGATGTCATTTACAGAAAGGGCTCCCAGAACGTCCTGGCCGACGCGCTCTCTAGAGAACCAGTAGATCTGGTTTGCATAATAAACGTAGAAGATGTAGAACCCGACGAATGGTACAATAAAGCTTTAAATAAAATCCAAAAAAATCCGCAACTATTTCCAGACTACTCTATCAAAGATGGACTCCTCTATCGACACTTCTGGGACAAATACGATTTAAAAGAGACAGAGGTATCCAACCCCTGGAAACTATGCATCCCAAACCACAAGAGACAACAACTCCTGGCAGAAAACCACGAGCAACCGACCGCAGGACATCTAGGAATAGCCAAAACAATAACCCGCCTAGCTAGAAAATACTACTGGCCAGGGATGTTTAAAGACGCCGCAAAGTTCGTCAGGAACTGCAAGAACTGTCAGAAATTTAAGCCGCAACAAAGCTTAACTCCAGGCCGCATGCAATCTACACAAATTCCGCCACATCCATTGCACACCGTTTCAACCGACATCATAGGACCCCTTCCAACATCCAGCAAAGGAAACAAATATATAATGACATTCCAGGACACCTTTTCAAAATGGGTCGAAGCCATACCGATCAGAACAGCAACGGCAAAATCAGTCTGTCAGAACTTAAAAGATAAAATCATTATGAGATTCGGATCACCCAAAGAATTAATATCAGACAATGCAAGAACATACGATAACAGGGAAGTATGAAAGTTGCTAGACGAATTCCAGATTTCTAAAAGAAACATTCCGCCATATTCTCCCCAGAATAATCCAGTAGAAAGAACAAACAGAGTAATCAAAACAATGATAGCTCAGTTCTGCGATAATAACCATAAGAAATGGGACACGAGCCTTCCAGAACTACTATTCGCATATAATACAGCTAAACACGATTCAACGGGTTTCTCCCCAGCCTTCCTGAACTTTGGACACGAACTAGAAATTCCAAGTAAAGTCGTAAACACCCCAAACGACACACAACATACCGATCAAAACATAAAATGGCATAAACTACGAGAAACATTCGAATTAGTACGTACAAACCTGGCAAAAGCTTTTACAACTCAAAGCCATTACTACAACTTACGACGAAGAGAGTGGAAACCCACAATAAACGACAAAGTCATGAAAAGGGAATACCAACTCTCAAATGCCGCCAAAAATTTTAACGCCAAATTAGCACCGAAATTTTCAGGCCCATATACTATAACAAAAGTGTGTTCTAATGTAATATTCAAATTAAAACACGACGATAAAAACCGTACAATAACAGCTCATATCAAAGACCTAAAACCCGCATTTACCGATTTCCCTACTCCTTAATCAGTCCAAGCACTTACAGTCAACACCAAGTAGTGACAGTATATTTTAATACAGTTTACAGTTACATTCAAATACAATGTCAGACACATTAGAAATATATTACAGTGACATAGAAATGGACGGCACAGTTACGCCGCCACCATACACCGTTCCAGAAGTAATATCACCATTAGGGAACACACCAAAACCTAACACCCCGGGCAAAGGCTGCGAGCCCCTGATAAAGGCTATTTCCAAATTCAAGAACCTTTTCGATGAACCAACCATGGGCATCACAAAAATTCAGAAAGTCCAGTCAATTCCAGTGTCAATCCCGCTGCTCTCACTAGTTCCGCCGCAGCGTAAAGGAAAAAATACAGACTGAGACTCCCGAACCAGGTGCTGAGGATAAAAACCAATAATTGAAGCCCCACGAAGGAAGACGTTTTTTTTTAAAGAGAGAGGAAGACGATTTTTTGTTTAAGAAGACGATATTTATATTTTTTTTTAGGGCGGACATTTTTTATTTCGATGTATTGTAAATTTTTTTTAGGGTAACCAAGTACCTGGCAAGGAATAAAA
>NW_027311885.1:4615000-4667500 GCF_040954645.1 Diabrotica undecimpunctata
CTATTAGTCGCCTCTTACGACAGGCAGGGTCTTCTTGCTTCGGCCGTGTTCTTATCTCTGCAAGCCGAACAGACACACACACATACTCACACACGCACGCACACATACACTCTTCTCCTCTCGACTCCTACCCATTAGTCGCCCCTTACGACTGGCATGGCTTTCTTGCCGCGGCTGTGTTCTTATCTCTGCGAGCCGAAGACACACACACACATACACACACACACTCACAAACACACACACACAGGCAAACACGCACGCACACACGCACAAACACGCACACACGCACGCACACACGCACACACACATACACTCACACACACACACACACACGCACACACGCACGCACAAATACATTCTTCACCTCTCGACTCCTACCCATTAGTCGCCCCTTACGACTGGCATGGCTTTCTTGCCACGGCTGTTTTCTTATCTCTGCGAGCCGAAGACACACACACATATACACACACACACACACACACACACTCACAAACACACACACACACGCAAACAGGCACGCACACACGCACACACACACGCACACTCGCACGCACACACGCACACACACATACACGCACACACGCACACACACGGGTCTGCACAGCTAAATATTTTGTTTTGCGAGCATATTCGGAGCTTTCGCTGAATTGAAGCGAAAGCGAGTATAAATCTGCTCGCGATCGATTTCCTCCATTTCGTTTCTTATTAGTAGTACTAATTAATTTCTTTTCTTTTATAGACGTTCGCCGAGGACTTCGTTCATCACGGGATCCAGTAGAATTCGTTTTAGTTTTATTCATTGTATAAGTATACAACGTAGAATTCCTTTTATTTTTATTTATTGTAGATATACTAAATTAATAGATTTATTTTTACTTCAAACCTGTGTTTTACTGAGTCTGTCGCCCCGAAAGAGCTACCCATCACAAACTGGCGCCCGAGCAAAAATTAATAACATGCCGACAGATAAAGACACAGACTCAGTAACAGGTACGTCGTGAATAAACCGACTTTGCAAAGAGGAATTGCAGAGCGAGGCCGAAAAATACGGCTTAGATCCCAAGGGAACCGTCGACGAATTGAGAACACGACTCAGAACCTATTTTAAAAATCGCGACGAAGCTACAGGAACAATCCCAAGAGAAAAAACTTCCAAGGGAACAGAATCCGACACACTGGCCCAGGAAATTTCGGGCATCCGAATACAATTACAGGAATTAACAATAACGAAACAAATGGGGCAACCAGAATTGCTAAATCAAGTACGAAAGTGGAACACACACTTCGACAAGAAACATTCGGATGCAAATACACTCTTCACCTCTCGACTCCTACCCATTAGTCGGCTCTTACGACAGGCATGGACTTATTGCCTCGGCCGTATTCTTATCTCTGCAAGCCAAACAGACACACACATACACACACACTTACACACGCACACACACGCACACACGCACACACAAACACACATACACTCTTCACCTCTCGACTCCTACCCATTAGTCGTCTCTTACGACAGGCAGGGCCTTCTTGCCACGGCCGTGTTCTCATCTCTGCGAGCCGACCGGACACACACACACTGACACAGACACATAGACACACACACTCACACACGCACGCACACACGCACAGACACACATACACTCTTCACCTCTCGACTAGTACCCAATATTCTCCTCTTACGACAGGCAGGGACTTCTTGCCACGGCCGTGTTATTATCTCTGCAACCCGAACGGACACACACACATACTCACACACGCACACGCACACGCACACGCACACGCACACACTCTTTACCTCTCGACTCCTATCCATTAGTCGCCCCCTACGACAGGCATGGCCTTCTTGCCACCGCTGTTTTCTTATCTCTGCGAGCGAAGGGACACACACACATACACACACACTCACACACACACACGCACACACGCACGCACACACGCACACACTTATACACTCACACACACACATACATTCTTCACCTCTCGACTCCTACCTATTAGTCGCCTCTTACGACAGGCAGGACCTTATTGCCTCGGCCGTGTTCTTATCTCTGCAAGTCGAACGAACACACACATACTCACACACACGCACACACACACAAACACTCTTCACCTCTCGACTCCTACCTATTAGTCGCCTCTTACGTTAGGCAGGGCTTTGTTGCCTCGGTCGTGTTCTTATCTCTGCAAGCCGAACTAACACACACACATACTCACACACGCACACACACGCACACACACATACACTCTTCACCTCTCGACTCCTACTTATTAGTCGCCCGCTCTTCACCTCTCGACTCCTACCCATTAGTCGCCCAGTACGATTTGCATGGCCTTCTTGCCACGGCTGTTTTCTTATCTCTGCGAGCCGAAGGGACACACACACGCCCCTTACAAGAGGCAGATCCTTCTTGCCTCGGCCGTATTCTTATCTCTGCAAGCCGAACGGACACACACATACTCACACACGCACCCACGCACGCACACACGCACACACACACACTCACACACGCAAAAACACACGCACACACACACACACATACACACTTCACCTTTCGACTCCTAACTATTAGTCGCCTTTTACGACAGGCAGGCACTACTTGCCACAGCCGAGTTCTTATCTCTGTGAGCCAAACGGACACACACACTCACACACACACGCACTCACACACGCACACACACGCACCCACGCACACGCACACGCACAAGCACACGCACACGCACACACTCTCCACCTCTCGACTCCTATCTATTAGTCGCCTCTTAAGACAGGCAGGGCCTTCTTGCCACGGCCGTATTCTTATCTCTACGAGCCGAACGGACACACACATACATACACACACACTTACACACGCACACACAAACGAACACACACACACACACACACACACACATACACTCTTCACCTCTCGACTCCTACCTTTTAGTCGCCTCTTACGATAGGCAGGGCCTTCTTGCCGCGGTCGTGTTCTTATCTCTGCAAGCCGAACTAACATACACACATACTCACACACGCACACACACACTTACACACACATACACTCTTCACCTCCTGACTCCTTCGACAAGAAACATTCGGATGCAAATACACTCTTCACCTCTCGACTCCTACCCATTAGTCGGCTCTTACGACAGGCATGGACTTATTGCCTCGGCCGTATTCTTATCTCTGCAAGCCAAACAGACACACACACATACACACACACTTACACACGCACACACACGCACACACGCACACACACACACATACACTCTTCACCTCTCGGCTCCTACCCATTGGTCGTCTCTTACGACAGGCAGGGCCTTCTTGCCACGGCCATGTTCTCATCTCTGCGAGCCTACCGGACACACACACACTGACACAGACACATACACACACGCACAGACACACATACACTCTTCACCTCTCGACTAGTACCCATTATTCTCCTCTTACGACAGGCAGGGACTTCTTGCCACGGCCGTGTTCTTATCTCTGCAACCCGAACGGACACACACACATACTCACACACGCACACGCACACGCACACGCACACGCACACGCACACGCACACACTCTTTACCTCTCGACTCCTATCCATTAGTCGCCCCTTACGACAGGCATGGCCTTCTTGCCACCGCTGTTTTCTTATCTCTGCGAGCGAAGGGACACACACACATACACACACACTCACACACACACACGCACATACGCACGCACACACGCACACACTTATACACTCACACACACACATACATTCTTCACCTCTCGACTCCTACCTATTAGTCGCCTCTTACGACAGGCAGGACCTTCTTGCCTCGGCCGTGTTCTTATCTCTGCAAGCCGAACGGACACACACATACTGACACACGCACACACACACACAAACACTCTTCACCTCTCGACTCCTACCTATTAGTCGCCTCTTACGTTAGGCAGGACCTTCTTGCCTCGGCCGTGTTCTTATCTCTGCAAGCCGAACTAACACACACACATACTCACACACGCACACACACGCACACACGCACACACACATACACTCTTCACCCCTCGACTCCTACTTATTAGTCGCCCGCTCTTCACCTCTCGACTCCTACCCATTAGTCGCCCCCTACGATTTGCATGGCCTTCTTGCCACGGCTGTTTTCTTATCTCTGCGAGCCGAAGGGACACACACACGCCCCTTACAAGAGGAGATTCTTCTTGCCTCGGCCGTATTCTTATCTCTGCAAGCCGAACGGACACACACACACGCACACACACACACATACACACTTCACCTTTCGACTCCTAACCATTAGTCGCCTTTTACGACAGGCAGGCACTACTTGCCACAGCCGAGTTCTTATCTCTGTGAGCCAAACGGACACACACACTCACACACACACGCACTCACACGCACACACGCACACACACACACAAACACTCTTCACCTCTCGACTCCTACCTATTAGTCGCCTCTTACGTTAGGCAGGGCTTTCTTGCCTCGGTCGTGTTCTTATCTCTGCAAGCCGAACTAACACACACACATACTCACACATACACACGCACACGCACACGCACACGCACACACTCTTTACCTCTCGACTCCTATCCATTAGTCGCCCCTTACGACAGGCATGGCCTACTTGCCACCGCTGTTTTCTTATCGCTGCGAGCCGAAGGGACACACACACACACACACACACACACACTCACAAACACACACACACACGCACGCACACACGCACACACACATACACTCACACACACACACACAAACACGCACACACGCACACACACATACATTCTTCACCTCTCGACTCCTACCTATTAGTCGCCTCTTACGACAGGCAGGGCCATCTTGCCTTGGCCGTGTTCTTATCTCTGCAAGCCAAACGGACACACACACATACTCACACACGCACACACACACGCACACACGCACACAAACACACATACACTCTTCACCTCTCGACTCCTACCTATTAGTTGCCTCTTACAATAGGCAGGGCCTTCTTGCCTCGGTCGTGTTCTTATTTCTGCAAGCCAAACTAACACACACACACATACTCACACACGCACACACACACGCACACACGCACACACACACATACACTCTTCACCTCCCGACTCCTACTCATTAGTCGCCCCTTACAAGAGGCAGATCCTTCTTGCCTCGGCCGTATTCTTATCTCTGCAAGCCGAACGGACACACACATACTCACACACGCACACACACGCACACACGCACACACACACACAAACACTCTTCACCTCTCGACTCCTACCTATTAGTCGCCTCTTACGACAGGCAGGGCCTTCTTGCCTCGGCCGTGTTCTTATCTCTGCAAGCCAAACGGACACACACACATACTCACACACGCACACACACACGCACACACGCACACACACACATACACTCTTCACCTCTCGACTCCTACCTATTAGTCGCCTCTTACGATAGGCAGGGCCTTCTTGCCTCAGCCGTGTTCTTATCTCTGCAAGCCAAACGGACACACACACATACTCACACACGCACACACACACGCACACACGCACACACACACATACATTCTTCACCTCTCGACTCCTTCCTATTAGTCGCCTCTTACGACAGGCAGGACCTTCTTGCCTCGGCCGAGTTCTTATCTCTGCAAGCCGAACGGACACACACATACTCACACACGCACACACACACGCACACACGCACACACACACACAAACACTCTTCACCTCTCGACTCCTACCTATTAGTCGCCTCTTACGTTAGGCAGGGCTTTCTTGCCTCGGTCGTGTTCTTATCTCTGCAAGCAGAACTAACACACACACATACTCACACACGCACACACACGCACACACGCACGCACACATACACTCTTCACCTCTCGACTCCTACTTATTAGTCTCCCACTCTTCACCTCTCGACTCCTACCCATTAGTCGCCCCGTACGATTTGCATGGCCTTCTTGCCACGGCTGTTTTCTTATCTCTGCGAGCCGAAGGGACACACACACATACACACACACACACACACTCACACACACACACACACACACGCACGCACACACGCACACACACATACACTCACACACACACAAACACGCACACACGCACACACACATACATTCTTCACCTCTCGACTCCTACCTATTAGTCGCCTCCTGCGACAGGCAGGGCCTTCTTGCCTCGGCCGTGTTCTTATCTCTGCAAGCCAAACGGACACACACATACACACACACTCACACACGCACACACACGCACACACGCACACACACACACACATACACTCTTCACCTCTCGACTTCTACCCATTAGTCGCCTCTTACGACAGGCTGGGCCTTCTTGCCACAGCCATGTTCTTATCTCTGCGAGCCGAACGGACATACACACACACACACACAAACACAGGCACGCTCACACACAGACACACACGCACCCACGCACACGCACACGCACACGCACACACTCTCCACCTCTCGACTCCTATCCATTAGTCACCTCTTAAGACAGGCAGGGCCTTCTTGCCACGGCCGTGTTCTTATCTCTGCGAGTCGAACGGACACACACACTTACACACACACGCACGCACACACGCACACACACACGCACCCACGCACACGCACACGCACACGCACACGCACACACTCTCCACCTCTCAACTCCTATCCATTAGTCGCCTCTTACAACAGGCAGGGCCTTCTTGCCACGGCTGTGTTCTTATCTCTGCGAGTCGAACGGACACACACACTTACACACACACGCACGCACACACGCACACACACACGCACCCACGCATACACACACGCACGCACACATACTCACACACGCACAAACACACGCACACACACACACATACAAACTTCACCTTTCGACTCCTAACCATTAGTCGCCTTTTACGACAGGCAGGCACTACTTGCCACAGCCGAGTTCTTATCTCTGTGAGCCAAACGGACACACACACTCACACACACACGCACTCACACACGCACACACACGCACCCACGCACACGCACACGCACAAGCACACGCACACGCACACACTCTCCACCTCTCGACTCCTATCTATTAGTCGCCTCTTAAGACAGGCAGGGCCTTCTTGCCACGGCTGTATTCTTATCTCTGCGAGCCGAGCGGACACACACACACACACACTCACACACACACACATACACTCTTCACCTCTCGACTCCTACCTTTTAGTCGCCTCTCACGAGAGGCAGGGCCTTCTTGCCCCGGCCGTGTTCTTATCTCTGCAAGCCGAACGAATACACTCACTCACAGACACGCGTGCACACACGCACACACACACACTCACACACGCACAAACACACGTACACACGCACACACACGCACACACGCACACAAACACACACATACACTCTTCACCTCTCGACCCCTACCCATTATTCTCCTCTTACGACAGGCAGGGATATCTTGCCCCGGCCGTGTTCTTATCTCTGAAAGCCGAACGGACACACACACAGACACGGACACACAAACACACGCACATAGGCACACACGCACACACCCACACGCACACGCACACGCACACGCACACACTCTCCACTTCTCGACTCCTATCCATTAGTCGCCTCTTAAGACAGGCAGGGCCTTCTTGCCACGGACGTATTCTTATCTCTGCAAGCCCAACGGACACACACACACACTCGCACACATACACACACACATACACGCTTCACCTCTCGACTCCTACCCATTAGTCGACTCTTACGACATTCAGGGACTTCTTGCCACGGCCGTGTTCTTATCTCAGCAAGACGAACGGACACACACACACTCACACACACACACACGCACACACGCACGCACTCATACACTCTTCTGCTCTCGACTCCTACCCATTAGACGCCTCTTACGACAGGCATGTCCTTCTTGCCTCAGCCGTATTCTAATCTCTGCGAGCCGAACGGACACACACATACATACACACACACACTTACACACGCACACGCACACAGGCACACACACACACATACACTCTTCACCTCTCGACTCCTACCTATTAGTCGCCTCTTACGACAGGCAGGGCCTTCTTGCCTCGGCCGTGTTCTTATCTCTGCAAGCCCAACGGACACACACACACATACTCACACACGCACACACACATGCACACACGCACACACACACATACACTCTTCACCTCTCGACTCCTACCTTTTAGTTGCCTCTTACGATAGGCAGAGCCTTCTTGCCTCGGTCGTGTTCTTATTTCTGCAAGCCGCACTAACACACACACATACTCACACACGCACACACAGACGCACACACGCACACACACATACACTCTTCACCTCCCGACTCCTACTTATTAGTCGCCCCTTACAAGAGGCAGATCATTCTTGCCTCGGCCGTATTCTTATCTCTGCAGCCAAACGGACACACACACATACACACACACTCACACACGCACACACACGCACACGGGCACACACATACACACATACACTCTTCACCTCTCGACTCCTACCCATTAGTCGCCTCTTACGACAGGCAGGGCCTTCTTGCCACGGCCGTGTTCTTATCTCTGCGAGCCGACCGCACACACACACACTCACACATACACATACACACACACTTACACGCATACAGGCACACACGCATACACACACAGGCAAACGCACACGCACACGCACACGCACACACTCTCCACCTCTCGACTCCTATCCATTAGTCGCCTCTTAAGACAGGCAGGGCCTTCTTGCCACGGACGTATTCTTATCTCTGCAGGCCGAACGGACACACACACTCACACACACACACATACACTCTTAACCTCTCGACTCCTACCCATTAGTCGCCTCTTACGACATTCAGGGACTTCTTGCCACGGACGTATTCTTATCTCTGCGAGCCGAACGGACATACACACACACTCACACACACACGCACGCTAACACGCAGACACACACACGCACACACGCACACGCACACGCACACGCACACACTCTATACCTCTCGACTCCTACCTATTAGTCGCCTCTTACGATAGGCAGGGCCTTCTTGCCTCGGTCGTGTTCTTATTTCTGCAAGCCGAACTAACACACACACATACTCACACACGCACACACACACGCACACACACACATACACTCATCACCTCCCGACTCCTACTTATTAGTCGCCCCTTACCAGAGGCAGATCCTTCTTGCCTCGGCCGTATTCTTATCTCTGCAGCCAAACGGACACACACACATACACACACACTCACACACGCACACACACGCACACAGGCACACACACACACACATACACTCTTCACCTCTCGACTCCTACCCATTAGTCGCCTCTTACGACAGGCAGGGCCTTCTTGCCACGGCCGTGTTCTTATCTCTGCGAGCCGACCGCACACACACACACTCACACACACATACACACACACTTACACGCACACAGGCACACACGCACACACGCACACGCAAACGCACACGTACACGCACACGCACACACTCTCCACCTCTCGACTCCTATCCATTAGTCGCCTCTTAAGACAGGCAGGGCCTTCTTGCCCCGGACGTATTCTTATCTCTGCAGGCCGAACGGACACACACACACACTCACACATACACACATACACTCTTAACCTCTCGACTCCTACCCATTAGTCGCCTCTTACGACATTCAGGGACTTCTTGCCACGGACGTATTCTTATCTCTGCGAGCCGAACGGACATACACACACACTCACACACACACGCACGCTCACACGCAGACACACACACGCACACACGCACACGCACTCGCACACGCACACACTCTCCACCTCTCGACTCCTACCTATTAGTCGCCTCTTACGACAGGCAGGGCCTTCTTGCCTCGGCCGTGTTCTTATCTCTGCAAGCCGAACGGACACACACACATACTTACACACGCACACAAACACGCACACACACATACACTCTTCACCTCTCGACTTCTACCTATTAGTCGCCCCTTACAACAGGTAGGGTCTTCTTGCCACAGCCATGTTCTTAGCTCTGCGAGCCGAACGGACATACACACACACTCACACACACACGCACGCTCACACGAAGACACACACACGCACACACGCACACGCACACGCACACACTCTCCACCTCTCGACTCCTACCTATTAGTCGCCTCTTACGACAGGCAGGGCCTTCTTGTCTCGGCCGTGCTCTTATCTCTGCAAGCCGAACCGACACACACACATACTTACACACGCACACACACACGCACACACGCACACACACGTACACTCTTCACCTCTCGACTCCTACCAATTAGTCGCCTCTTACGATAGGCAGGGCCTTCTTGCCTCGGCCGTATTCATATCTCTGCAAGCCAAACGGACATACACACATACACAAAAACTCACACACGCACACACACGCACACAGGCACACACACACACACATACATTCTTCACCTCTCGACTCCTACCCATTAGTCGCCTCTTACGACAGGCAGGGCATTCTTGCTACAGCCATGTTCTTATCTCTGCGAGCCGAACGGACATACACACACACTCACACACACACGCACGCTCACACGCAGACACACAGACGCACACACGCACACGCACACGCACACGCACACACTCTCCACCTCTCGACTCCTACCTATTAGTCGCCTCTTAGGACAGGCAGGGCCTTCTTGCCTCGGCCGTGTTCTTATCTCTGCAAGCCGAACGGACACACACACATACTCACACACGCACACACACACGCACACACATACACTCTTAACCTCTCGACTCCTACCCATTAGTCGCCTCTTACGATAGGCAGGGCCTTCTTGCCTCGGCCGTATTCTTATCTCTGCAAGCCAAACGGACATACACACATACACACACACTCACACACGCACACACACGCACACAGGCACACACACACACATACATTCTTTACCTCTCGACTCCTACCCATTAGCCGCCTCTTACGACAGGCAGGGCCTTCTTGCCACGGCCGTGTTCTTATCTCTGCGAGCCGACCGCACACACACCCACTCACACACACACATACACACACACTTACACGCACACAGGCACACACGCACACACGCCCACGCACACGCACACGCACACACTCTCCACCTCTCGACTCCTGTCCATTAGTCGCCTCTTAAGACAGGCAGGGCCTTCTTGCCACAGACGTATTCTTATCTCTGCAAGCCGAACGGACACACACACATACTCACACACGCGCACACACACTTACACACGCACACACACACACATACACTCTTCACCTCTCGACTCCTACCTATTAGTCGCCCCGTACGATTTGCATGGCCTTCTTGCCACGGCTGTTTTCTTATCTCTGCGAGCCGAAGGGATACACACACACACACACTCACAAACACACACACAGGCGCACACGCACACACGCCCGCTCACACGCACACACACATACACTTACACACACACACACGCACACACACACACACACACGCACACACGCACACACACACATACATTCTTCACCTCTCGACTCCTACCTATTAGACGCCTCTTACGACAGGCAGGGACTTCTTGCCTCGGCCGTGTTCTTATCTTTGCAAGCCGAACGGACACACACACATACTCACACACGCACACACACACGCACACACGCACACACACACATACACTCTTCACCGCTCGACTCCTAACTATTAGTCGCCTCTTACGATAGGCAGGGCCTTCTTGCCTCGGTCGTGTTTTTATCTCTGCAGGCCGAACTAACACACACACACATACTCTCACACGCACACACACGCACACACGCACACACGCACACACGCACACGCATACGCACACGCACACACTCTCCACCTCTCGTCTCCTATCCATTAGTCGCCTCTTAAGACAGGCAGGGCCTTCTTGCCACGGACGTATTCTAATGTCTGCGGGCCGAACGGATACACACACACTCACACACACACAAATACACTCTTAACCTCTCGACACCTACCCATTAGTCGCCTCTTAAAACATCAGGGACTTCTTGCCACGGACGTATTCTTATCTCTGCAAGCCGAACGGACACACACACACATACTCACACACGCACACACATACACACACGCACACACACACGTACACTCTTCAACTCTTGACTCCTACCTATTAGTCGCCCCTTACAACAGGCAGGGTCTTCTTGCCTTGGCCGTATTCTTTTCTCTGCAAGCCTCACGGACACACACACATACACACACACTCACACACTCACACACGCACACACACACGCACACACACACACATACACTCTTCACCTCTCGACTCCTACCCATTAGTCGCCTCTTACGACAGGCAGGGCCTGCTTGCCACGGCCATGTTCTTATCACTGCAAGCCGAACGGACATACACACACACTCACACACACACGCACGCTCACACGCAGACACACACACGCACACACGCACACGCACACGCACACGCACACACTCTCCACCTCTCGACTCCTACACATTAAGCGCCTCTTACGAAAGGCATGGCTTTCTTGCTACCGCTGTTTTCTTATCTCTGCGAGCTGAAGGGACAGACACACATACACACACACTCACACACACACACACACGCACACACGCACACACACATACACTCTTCACCTATCGACTCCTACCTATTCGTCGCCCCTTACAACAGGCGGGGCCTTCTTGCCTCGGCCGTATTTTTATCTCTGCAAGCCAGACGGACACACACACATACACACACACACTCACACACGCACACACATGCGCACACACGCACACACACATACACTCTTCACCTATCGACTCCTACCTATTCGTCGCCCCTTACAACAGGCGGGGCCTTCTTGCCTCGGCCGTATTTTTATCTCTGCAAGCCAGACGGACACACACACATACACACACACTCACACACACACGCACACACGCACACACACATACACTCTTCACCTATCGACTCCTACCTATTCGTCGCCCCTTACAACAGGCGGGGCCTTCTTGCCTCGGCCGTATTTTTATCTCTGCAAGCCAAACGGAAACACACACATACACCCACACTCACACACGCACACACACGCACACACGCACACACATACATATACACTCTTCACTACTCGACTCCTACCCATTAGTCGCCTCTTACGACACGCAGGGCCTTCTTGCCACGGCCGTGTTCTTATATCTGCGAGCCGACCGGACATACACACACTCACACACACACACGCACACACACACACATACACTCTTTACCTCTCGACTCCTACCCATTAGACGCCTCTTACGACAAGCATGTCCTTCTTGCCTCGGCCGTATTCTAATCTCTGCGAGCCGAACGGACACACACATACATACACACACACACTTACACACTCACACACAAACGATCACACACATACACACACACCTACACTCTTCATCTTTCGACTCCTACCAATTAGTCGCTAGTTACAGCAAGCATGGCCTTCTTGCCACGGCCGTATTCTTATCTCTGCAAGCCAAACGGACACACACACCCATACACATACACTCACACACGCACAAATACACACACACGCATACACACATACACTCTTCACCTCTCGACTCCTACACATTAAGCGCCTCTTACGACAGGCATGGATTTCTTGCTACCGCTGTTTTCTTATCTCTATGAGCCGAAGGGACAGACACACGTACACACACACTCACACACTCACACACGCACACACACACGCACACACACACACATACACTCTTCACCTCTCGACTCCTACCCATTAGTCGCCTCTTACGACAGGCAGGGCCTGCTTGCCACGGCCATGTTCTTATCACTGCAAGCCGAACGGACATACACACACACTCACACACACACGCACGCTCACACGCAGACACACACACGCACACACGCACACGCACACGCACACGCACACACTCTCCACCTCTCGACTCCTACACATTAAGCGCCTCTTACGAAAGGCATGGCTTTCTTGCTACCGCTGTTTTCTTATCTCTGCGAGCTGAAGGGACAGACACACATACACACACACTCACACACACACTCACACGCACACACGCACACACACATACACTCTTCACCTATCGACTCCTACCTATTCGTCGCCCCTTACAACAGGCGGGGCCTTCTTGCCTCGGCCGTATTTTTATCTCTGCAAGCCAGACGGACACACACACATACACACACACACTCACACACGCACACACATGCGCACACACGCACACACACATACACTCTTCACCTATCGACTCCTACCTATTCGTCGCCCCTTACAACAGGCGGGGCCTTCTTGCCTCGGCCGTATTTTTATCTCTGCAAGCCAGACGGACACACACACATACACACACACTCACACACACACGCACACACGCACACACACATACACTCTTTACCTATCGACTCCTACCTATTCGTCGCCCCTTACAACAGGCGGGGCCTTCTTGCCTCGGCCGTATTTTTATCTCTGCAAGCCAAACGGAAACACACACATACACCCACACTCACACACGCACACACACGCACACACGCACACACATACATATACACTCTTCACTACTCGACTCCTACCCATTAGTCGCCTCTTACGACACGCAGGGCCTTCTTGCCACGGCCGTGTTCTTATATCTGCGAGCCGACCGGACATACACACACTCACACACACACACGCACACACACACACATACACTCTTTACCTCTCGACTCCTACCCATTAGACGCCTCTTACGACAAGCATGTCCTTCTTGCCTCGGCCGTATTCTAATCTCTGCGAGCCGAACGGACACACACATACATACACACACACACTTACACACTCACACACAAACGATCACACACATACACACACACCTACACTCTTCATCTTTCGACTCCTACCAATTAGTCGCTAGTTACAGCAAGCATGGCCTTCTTGCCACGGCCGTATTCTTATCTCTGCAAGCCAAACGGACACACACACCCATACACATACACTCACACACGCACAAATACACACACACGCATACACACATACACTCTTCACCTCTCGACTCCTACACATTAAGCGCCTCTTACGACAGGCATGGATTTCTTGCTACCGCTGTTTTCTTATCTCTATGAGCCGAAGGGACAGACACACGTACACACACACTCACACACACACACACGCACACACGCACACACACATACACTCTTCACCTATCGACTCCTACCTATTCGTCGCCCCTTACAACAGGCAGGGCCCTCTTGCCTCGGCCGTATTCTTATCTCTGCAAGCCAAACGGACACACACACATACACACACACACACACACTTACACACGCACACACACGCGCACACACGCACACACACGCGCACACACGCACACACACACACACATACACTCTTCACCTCTCGACTCCTACCCATTAGTCGCCTCTTACGACAGGTAGGGCCTTCTTGACTCGGTTGTGTTCTTATCTTTGCAAGCCAAACGGACACACACACACATACTCACACACGCACACACACACGCACACACGCACACACACATACACTCTTCACCTCTCGACTCCTACCTATTAGTCGCCCCTTACAAAAGGCAGGGCCTTCTTGCCTTGGCCGTATACTTATCTCTGCAAGCCAAACGGACACACACACATACACACACACTCACACACGCACACACACACGCACACACGCACACACACATACACTCTTCACCACTCGACTCCTACCCATTAGTCGCCTGTTACGACAGGCAGGGAGTTCTTGCCGCGGCCGTGTTCTTATCTCTGCGAGCAGACTGGACACACACACACTTACACATACAAATACACACACACACACACTCACACACGCACACACACACGCACACAGGCACACACACACATACACTCTTCACCTCTCGACTCCTACCTATTAGTCGCCTCTTACGACAGGCAGGGCCTTCTTGCCTCGGCCGTGTTCTTATCTCTGCAAGCCGAACGGACACACACACATACTCACACACGCACACACACACGCACACACGCACACACACATACACTCTTCACCTCTCGACTCCTACCTATTAGTCGCCTCTTACGATAGGCAGGGCCTTCTTGCCTCGGTCGTGTTCTTATTTCTGCAAGCCGAACTAACACACACACATACTCACACACGCACACACACACGCACACACGCACACACACACATACACTCTTCACCTCTCGACTCCTACCCATTAGTCGCCCCTTACAAAAGGCAGGGCCTTCTTGCCTTGGCCGTATACTTATCTCTGCAAGCCAAACGGACACACACACATACACACACACTCACACACGCACACACACACGCACACACGCACACACACATACACTCTTCACCACTCGACTCCTACCCATTAGTCGCCTGTTACGACAGGCAGGGAGTTCTTGCCGCGGCCGTGTTCTTATCTCTGCGAGCAGACTGGACACACACACACTTACACATACAAATACACACACACACACACTCACACACGCACACACACACGCACACAGGCACACACACACATACACTCTTCACCTCTCGACTCCTACCTATTAGTCGCCTCTTACGACAGGCAGGGCCTTCTTGCCTCGGCCGTGTTCTTATCTCTGCAAGCCGAACGGACACACACACATACTCACACACGCACACACACACGCACACACGCACACACACATACACTCTTCACCTCTCGACTCCTACCTATTAGTCGCCTCTTACGATAGGCAGGGCCTTCTTGCCTCGGTCGTGTTCTTATTTCTGCAAGCCGAACTAACACACACACATACTCACACACGCACACACACACGCACACACGCACACACACACATACACTCTTCACCTCTCGACTCCTACCCATTAGTAGCCTCTTACGACAGGCAGGGCCTTCTTGCCACGGCCGTGTTCTTATCTCTGCGAGCCGACCGCACACACACACACTTACACGCACACAGGCACACACGCACACACGCACACGCACACGCACACGCACACACTCTCCACCTCTCGACTCCTATCCATTAGTCGCCTCTTACGACATTCAGGGACTTCTTGCCACGGACGTGTTCTTATCTCTGCAAGCCGAACGGACACACACACATACTCACACACGCGCACACACACGCACACACGCACACACACATACACTCTTTACCTCTCGACTCCTACCCATTAGTCGCCCCTTACAACAGGCAGGGCATTCTTGCTACAGCCATGTTCTTATCTCTGCGAGCCGAACGGACATACACACACACTCACACACACACGCACGCTCACACGCAGACACACAGACGCACACACGCACACGCACACGCACACGCACACACTCTCCACCTCTCGACTCCTACCTATTAGTCACCTCTTAGGACAGGCAGGGCCTTCTTGCCTCGGCCGTGTTCTTATCTCTGCAAGCCGAACGGACACACACACATACTCACACACGCACACACACACGCACACACATACACTCTTAACCTCTCGACTCCTACCCATTAGTCGCCTCTTACGACATTCAGGGTCTTCTTGCCACGGACGTATTCTTCCCTCTGCAAGCCGAACGGACACACACACATACTCACACACGCGCACACACACGCACACACGCACACACACATACACTCTTCACCTCTCGACTCCTACCTATTAGTCGCCCCTTACAAGAGGCAGGGCCTTCTTGCTACAGCCATGTTCTTATCTCGGCGAGCCGAACGGACATACACACACACTCACACACACACGCATGCTCACACACAGACACACACGCACACACGCACACGCACACGCACACACATACACTCTTCACCTCTCGACTCCCACCCATTAGTCGCATCTTACGACAGGCAGGAACTTCTTGCCACGGCCGAGTTCTTATCTCTGTGAGGCAAACGGACACACACATACATACACACACACTTACACACGCACACACAAAGGAACAAACACACACACACATACACATTTTTTATCTCTCGACTCCTACCAATTAGTCGCTCCTTACAGCAAGCATGGCCTTCTTGCCACGGCCGTATTCTTATCTATGCAAGCCGAACGGACACACACACCCATACACACACACACTTACACACGCACAAACACATACATACGTACACACAAACGAACACACGCACACACACAAGTACACTCTTCATCTCTCGACTCCTATCCATTAGTCGCTCCTTACAGCAAGCATGGCCTTCTTGCCTCGGCAGTATTCTTATCTCTGCAAGCCATACAGACACACACATACACACACACTTACACACGCACACATACGCACACACGCTCACACACACACATACACTCTTCACCTCTCGACTCCTACCCATTAGTCGCCTCTTACGACAGGCAGGGCCTTCTTGCCACGGCCGTGTTCTCATCTCTGTGAGCCGACCGGACACACACACACTGACACACACACAGGCACACACTCACACACACACTCACACACGCACGCACACACGCACAGACATACATACACTCTTCACTTCTCGACTCCTACCCAATATTCTTCTCTTTCGACAGGCAGGGCCTTCTTGCCTCGGCCGTATTCTTATCTCTGCAAGCCAAACGGACACACACACATATACACACACACTCACACACGCACAAACACACGCGCACACACACACACACATACACTCTTAACCTCTCGACTCCTATTCATTAGTCGCCTCTTACGACAGGCAGGGACTTCTTGCCACGGCCGTGTTCTTATCTCTGCAAGCCAAACGGACACACACACACTCACACACACACAGGCACACACTCACACATACACGCACACACGCACACACACACACACACACACAAATACACTCTTCACCTCTCGACTCCTACCCATTAGTCGCCTCCTACGACAGGCATGGACTTATTGCCTCGGCCGTATTCTAATCTCTGCGAGCCGAACGGACACACACCTACTCACACACGCACACACACATACACCCTTCACCTCTCGACTCCTACCCATTAGTCGCATCTTACGACAGGCAGGAACTTCTTGCCACGGCCGAGTTCTTTTCTCTGTGAGCCGAACGGACACACACATACATACACACACACACACTTACACACGCACACACAAAGGAACAAACACACACACACATACACTCTATATCTCTCGACTCCTACCAATTAGTCGCTCCTTACAGCAAGCATGGCCTTCTTGCCACGGCCGTATTCTTATCTATGCAAGTCGAACGGACACACACACCCATACACACACACACTTACACACGCACAAACACATACACACGTACACACAAACGAACACACGCACACACACACACGTACACTCTTCATCTCTCGACTCCTACCCATTAGTCGCTCCTTACAGCAAGCATGGCCTTCTTGCCTCAGCCGTATTCTTATCTCTGCAAGCCAAACAGACACACACACATACACACACACACACTTACACACGCACACACACGCACACACGCACACACACACACACATACACTCTTCACCTCTCGACTCCTAACCATTAGTCGCCTCTTAGGACAGGCAGGGCCTTCTTGCCACGGCCGTGTTCTCATCTCTGTGAGCCGACCGGACACACACACACTGACACACACATACACACACACACTCACACACGCACGCACAGACGCACACATACACATACATTCTTCACCACTCGACTCCTACCTATTAGTCGCCTCTTACGACAGGCAGGGCCTTCTTGCCTTGGCCGTTTTCTTATCTCTGCAAGCCGAACGGACACACACACACATACTCACACACGCACACACACACGCACACACGCACACACACACACATACACTCTTCACCTCTCGACTCCTACCCATTAGGCGCCCCGTACGATTTGCATGGCCTTCTTGCCACGGCTGTTTTCTTATCTCTGCGAGCCGAAGGGACACACACATACACACACACGCACACACACACGCACACACGCACACACACACATGCACTCTTCACCTCTCGACTCCTACCTATTAGTCTCCTCTTACGATAGGCAGGGCCTTCTTGCCTCGGCCGTGTTCCTATCTCTGCAAGCCGAACGGACACACACACATACTCACACACGCACACACACACGCACACACGCACACACACACATGCACTCTTCACCTCTCGACTCCTACCTATTAGTCGCCTCTTACGACATGCAGGGCCTTCTTGCCTCGGCCGTGTTCCTATCTCTGCAAGCCGAACGGACACACACACATACTTACACACGCACACACACACGCACACACGCACACACACACATGCACTCTTCACCTCTCGACTCCTACCTATTAGTCGCCTCTTACGACAGGCAGGGCCTTCTTGCCTCGGCCGTGTTCCTATCTCTGCAAGCCGAACGGACACACACACATACTCACACACGCACACACACACGCACACACGCACACACACGCATACACTCTTCATCTCTCGACTCCTACCCATTAGTCGCCCCGTACGATTTGCATGGCCTTCTTGCCACGGCTGTTTTCTTATCTCTGCGAGCCGAAGGGACACACACATACACACACACACTCACAAACACACACACATACACGCAGGCCCACACGCACACACACATACACTCACACACACACAAACACGCACACACGCACACACGCACACACACATACATTCTTCACCTCTCGACTCCTACCTATTAGTCGCCTCTTACGACAGGCAGGGCCTTCTTGCCTCGGCCGTGTTCCTATCTCTGCAAGCCGAACGGACACACACACATACTCACACACGCACACACACACGCACACACGCACACACACACATGCACTCTTCACCTCTCGACTCCTACCTATTAGTCGCCTCTTACGATGGGCAGGGCCTTCTTGCCTCGGTCGTGTTCTTATTTCTGCAAGCCGAACTAAGACACACACATACTCACACACGCACACACGCACACACACACGCACACACGCACACACACACATACACTCTTCACCTCCCGACTCCTACTTATTAGTCGCCCCTTACAAGAGGCAGATCCTTTTTGCCTCGGCCGTATTCTTATCTCTGCAAGCCAAACGGACACACACACATACACACACACTCAGAGACGCACACACACGCACACACGCACACACACACACACACACATACACTCTTCATCTCTCGACTCCTACCCATAAGTCGCCTCTTACGACAGGCAGGGCCTTCTTGCCACGGTCGTGTTCTTTTCTCTTCGTGCCGACCGCACACACACACACACACTCACACACACATACACACACACTTACACGCACACAGGCACACACGCACACACACACACGCACACGCACACGCACACACTCTTCACCTCTCGACTTCTATTTATTAGTCGCCTCTTACGACAGGCAGGGCCCTCTTGCCACGGACGTATTCTTATCTCTGCGGGCCGAACGGACACACACACACTTACACACATACACACATACACTCTTCACCTCTCGACTCCTACCCATTAGTCGCCTCTTACGACAGGCAGGGCCTTCTTGCCACGGTCGTGTTCTTATCTCTGCGAGCCGACCGCACACACACACACACACACACATACACACACACTTACACGCACACAGGCACACACGCACACACACACACGCACACGCACACGCACACACTCTTCACCTCTCGACTCCTATCCATTAGTCGCCTCTTAAGACAGGCAGGGCCTTCTTGCCACGGACGTATTCTTATCTCTGCGGGCCGAACGGACACACACACACTTACACACACACACACATACACTCTTCACCTCTCGACTCCTACCTATTAGTCGCCCCTTACAACAGGCAGGGCCTTCTTGCCTCGGCCGTGTTCTTATCTCTGCAAGCCGAACGGACACACACACATACTCACACACGCACACACACACGCACACACGCACACACACAGATACACTCTTCACCTCTCGACTCCTACCTATTAGTCGCCTCTTACGATAGGCAGGGCCTTCTTGCCTCGGTCGTGTTCTTATCTCTGCAAGCCGAACGGACACACACACATACTCACACACGCACACACACACGCACACACGCACACACACAGATACACTCTTCACCTCTCGACTCCTACCTATTAGTCGCCTCTTACGATAGGCAGGGCCTTCTTGCCACGGCTTTGTTCTTATCTCTGCGAGCCGAACGGACATACACACACACTCACACACACACGCACGCTCACACGCAGACACACACACACACACACATACACACTCACACACGCACAAACACACGCACACACGCACACACACACGCACACAGGCACACACACACATACACTCTTCAGCTCTCGACTCCTACCTATTAGTCGCCTCTTACGACAGGCAGGGCCTTCTTGCCTCGGCCGTGTTCTTATCTCTGCAAGCCGAACGGACACACACACATACTCACACACGCACACACACACGCACACACGCACACACACAGATACACTCTTCACCTCTCGACTCCTACCTATTAGTCGCCTCTTACGATAGGCAGGGCCTTCTTGCCTCGGTCGTGTTCTTATTTCTGCAAGCCGAACTAACATACACACATACTCACACACGCACACACACACGCACACACGCACACACACACATACACTCTTCACCTCTCGACTCCTACCCATTAGTCGCCTCTTACGACAGACAGGGCCTTCTTGCCACGGCCGTGTTCTTATCTCTGCGAGCCGACCGCACACACACACACTTACACACACACACATACACACACACTTACACGCACACAGGCACACACGCACACACGCACACGCAAACGCACACGCACACGCACACGCACACACTCTCCAGCTCTCGACTCCTATCCATTAGTCGCCTCTTAAGACAGGCAGGGCCTTCTTGCCACGGACGTATTCTTATCTCTGCGAGCCGAACGGACATACACACACACTCACACACACACGCACGCTCCACGCTCACACAAAGACACACACACGCACACACGCACTCGCGCACGCACACGCACACACTCTCCACCTCTCGACTCCTACCTATTAGTCGCCTCTTACGACAGGCAGAGCCTTCTTGCCTCGGCCGTGTTCTTATCTCTGCAAGCTGAACGGACACACACACACACATATTTACACACTCAAACACACACGCACACACGCACACACACATACACTCTTCACCTCTCGACTCCTACCAATTAGTCGCCTCTTACGATAGGCAGGGCCTTCTTGCCTCGGCCGTATTCTTATCTCTGCAAGCCAAACGGACATACACACATACACACACTCACACACGCACACACACGCACACAGGCACACACACACACACATACATTCTTCACCTCTCGACTCCTACCCATTAGTCGCCTCTTACGACAGGCAGGGCCTTCTTGCCACGGCCGTGTTCTTATCTCTGCGAGCCGACCGCACACACACCCACTCACACACACACATACACACACACTTACACGCACACAGGCACACACGCACAAACGCACACGCACACGCACACGCACACGCACACACTCTCCACCTCTCGACTCCTGTCCATTAGTCGCCTCTTAAGACAGGCAGGGCCTTCTTGCCACAGACGTATTCTTATCTCTGCGGGCCGAACGGACACACACACACAGATACACTCTTAACCTCTCGACTCCTACCCATTAGTCGCCACTTACGACATTCAGGGACTTCTTGCCACGGACGTATTCTTATCTCTGCAAGCCGAACGGACACACACACATACTCACACACGCGCACACACACTTACACACGCACACACACACACATACACTCTTCACCTCTCGACTCCTACCTATTAGTCGCCCCGTACGATTTGCATGGCCTTCTTGCCACGGCTGTTTTCTTATCTCTGCGAGCCGAAGGGATACACACACACACACACTCACAAACACACACACAGGCGCATACGCACACACGCCCGCTCACACGCACACACACATACACTTACACACACACACACACACACGCACACACACACACACACACGCACACACGCACACACACACATACATTCTTCACCTCTTGACTCCTACCTATTAGACGCCTCTTACGACAGGCAGGGACTTCTTGCCTCGGCCGTGTTCTTATCTTTGCAAGCCGAACGGACACACACACATACTCACACACGCACACACACATGCACACACGCACACACACACACATACACTCTTCACCGCTCGACTCCTAACTATTAGTCGCCTCTTACGATAGGCAGGGCCTTCTTGCCTCGGTCGTGTTCTTATCTCTGCAGGCCGAACTAACACACACACACATACTCTCACACGCACACACACGCACACACGCACACACGCACACACGCACACACGCACACGCATACGCACACGCACACACTCTCCACCTCTCGTCTCCTATCCATTAGTCGCCTCTTAAGACAGGCAGGGCCTTCTTGCCACGGACGTATTCTAATGTCTGCGGGCCGAACGGATACACACACACTCACACACACACAAATACACTCTTAACCTCTCGACACCTACCCATTAGTCGCCTCTTAAAACATCAGGGACTTCTTGCCACGGACGTATTCTTATCTCTGCAAGCCGAACGGACACACACACACATACTCACACACGCACACACATACACACACGCACACACACACGTACACTCTTCAACTCTTGACTCCTACCTATTAGTCGCCCCTTACAACAGGCAGGGTCTTCTTGCCTTGGCCGTATTCTTTTCTCTGCAAGCCTCACGGACACACACACATACACACACACTCACACACTCACACACGCACACACACACGCACACACACACACATACACTCTTCACCTCTCGACTCCTACCCATTAGTCGCCTCTTACGACAGGCAGGGCCTTCTTGCCACGGCCATGTTCTTATCTCTGCAAGCCGAACGGACATACACACACACTCACACACACACGCACGCTCACACGCAGACACACACACGCACACACGCACACGCACACGCACACGCACACACTCTCCACCTCTCGACTCCTACACATTAAGAGCCTCTTACGAAAGGCATGGCTTTCTTGCTACCGCTGTTTTCTTATCTCTGCGAGCTGAAGGGACAGACACACATACACACACACTCACACACACACACACACGCACACACGCACACACACATACACTCTTCACCTATCGACTCCTACCTATTCGTCGCCCCTTACAACAGGCAGGGCCTTCTTGCCTCGGCCGTATTTTTATCTCTGCAAGCCAGACGGACACACACACATACACACACACACTCACACACGCACACACATGCGCACACACGCACACACACATACACTCTTCACCTATCGACTCCTACCTATTCGTCGCCCCTTACAACAGGCGGGGCCTTCTTGCCTCGGCCGTATTTTTATCTCTGCAAGCCAGACGGACACACACACATACACACACACACTCACACACGCACAAACACACGCACACACGCACACACACATACACTCTTCACCTATCGACTCCTACCTATTCGTCGCCCCTTACAACAGGCGGGGCCTTCTTGCCTCGGCCGTATTTTTATCTCTGCAAGCCAAACGGAAACACACACATACACACACACTCACACACGCACACACACGCACACACGCACACACATACATATACACTCTTCACCACTCGACTCCTACCCATTAGTCGCCTCTTACGACACGCAGGGCCTTCTTGCCACGGCCGTGTTCTTATATCTGCGAGCCGACCGGGCATACACACACTCACACACGCACACTCGCACACACACATACACTCTTCACCTCTCGAATCCTACCTATTAGTCGCCCCTTACAAAAGGCAGGGCCTTCTTGCCTTGGCCGTATTCTTATCTCTGCAAGCCAAACGGACACACACACATACACACACACTCACACACACACACACACACACACACACACACACACACACGCACACACACACACACATACACTCTTCACCTCTCGACTCCTACCCATTAGTCGCCTCTTACGACATTCAGGGACTGCTTGCCACGGCCGAGTTCTTATCTCTGCGAGCCGAACGGACACACATACTCACACACACACGCACGAACACATGCACACACACACGCACACACACACACACATACACTCTTTACCTCTCGACTCCTACCCATTAGACGCCTCTTACGACAACCATGTCCTTCTTGCCTCGGCCGTATTCTAATCTCTGCGAGCCGAACGGACACACACATACATACACACACACACTTACACACTCACACACAAACGATCACACACATACACACACACATACACTCTTCATCTTTCGACTCCTACCAATTAGTCGCTAGTTACAGCAAGCATGGCCTTCTTGCCACGGCCGTATTCTTATCTCTGCAAGCCGAACGGACACACACACCCATACACATACACTCACACACGCACAAATACACACACACGCATACACACATACACTCTTCACCCCTCGACTCCTACACATTTAGCGCCTCTTACGACAGGCATGGATTTCTTGCTACCGCTGTTTTCTTATCTCTGCGAGCCGAAGTGACAGACACACATACACACACACTCACACACACACACACGCACACACGCACACACACATACACTCTTCACCTATCAACTCCTACCTATTCGTCGACCCTTACAACAGGCAGGGCCCCCTTGCCTCGGCCGTATTCTTATCTCTGCAAGCCAAACGGACACACACACATACACACACACACTTACACACGCACACACACGCGCACACACGCACACACACGCGCACACACGCACACACACACACATACACTCTTCACCTCTCGACTCCTACCCATTAGTCGCCTCTTACGACAGGTAGGGCCTTCTTGACTCGGTTGTGTTCTTATCTTTGCAAGCCAAACGGACACACACACATACTCACACACGCACACACACACGCACACACGCACACACACATACACTCTTCACCTCTCGACTCCTACCTATTAGTCGCCCCTTACAAAAGGCAGGGCCTTCTTGCCTCGGCCGTGTTCTTATCTCTGCAAGTTGAACGGACACACACACATACTCACACACGCACACACACACGCACACACGCACACACACACATACACTCTTCACCTCTCGACTCCTACCTATTAGTCGCCTCTTACGATAGGCAGGGCCTTCTTGCCTCGGTCGTGTTCTTATTTCTGCAAGCCGAACTAACACACACACATACTCACACACGCACACACACGCACACACGCACACACACACATACACTCTTCACCTCACGACTCCTACCCATTAGTCGCCTCTTACGACAGGCAGGGCCTTCTTGCCACGGCCGTGTTCTTATCTCTGCGAGCCGACCGCACACACACACACTTACACACACACATACACACACACTTACACGCACACAGGCACACACGCACACACGCACACGCAAACGCACACGCACACGCACACGCACACACTCTCCAGCTCTCGACTCCTATCCATTAGTCGCCTCTTACGATAGGCAGGGCCTTCTTGCCTCGGTCGTGTTCTTATTTCTGCAAGCCGAACTAACACACACACATACTCACACACGCACACACACACGCACACACGCACGCACACACATACACTCTTCCCCTCTCGACTCCTACCCATTAGTCGCCTCTTACGACAGGCAGGGCCTTCTTGCCACGGCCGTGTTCTTATCTCTGCGAGCCGACCGCACACACACACACTTACACACACACACATACACACACACTTACACGCACACAGGCGCACACGCACACGCACACGCACACACTCTCCAGCTCTCGACTCCTATCCATTAGTCGCCTCTTACGACAGGCAGGGCCTTCTTGCCACGGCCGTGTTCTTATCTCTGCGAGCCGACCGCACACACACACACTTACACACACACATACACACACACTTACACGCACACAGGCACACACGCACACACGCACACGCACACACGCACACGCACACGCACACGCACACACTCTCCACCTCTCGACTCCTACCTATTAGTCGCCTCTTACGACAGGCAGGGCCTTCTTGCCTCGGCCGTGTTCTTATCTCTGCAAGCTGAACGGACACACACACACATATTTACACACGCACACACACACGCACACACGCACACACACATACACTCTTCACCTCTCGACTCCTACCAATTAGTCGCCTCTTACGATAGGCAGGGCCTTCTTGCCTCGGCCGTATTCTTATCTCTGCAAGCCAAACGGACATACACACATACACACACACTCACACACGCACACACACGCACACAGGCACACACACACACATACATTCTTCACCTCTAGACTCCTACCCATTAGTCGCCTCTTACGACAGGCAGGGCCTTCTTGCCACGGCCGTATTCTTATCTCTGCGAGCCGAGCGGACACACACACACACACACACTCACACACACACATACACTCTTCACCTCTCGACCCCTAACTTTTAGTAGCCTCTTACGAGAGGCAGGGCCTTCTTGCCCCGGACGTGTTCTTATCTCTGCAAGCCGAACTAATACACACACTCACACACACGCACGCACACACGCACACACACACACTCACACACGCACACACGCACACACACACATACATTCTTCACCTTTCGACTCCTACCCATTAGTCGTCTTTTACGACAGGCAGGCACCACATGCCAAAGCTGAGTTCTTATCTCTGTAAGCCGAAGGGACACACACACTCACACACACACGAACGCACACACGCACACACACACGCACACACACACAAATACACTCTTCACCTCTCGACTCCTACCCATTAGTCGCCTCTTACGACAGGCATGTCCTTCTTGCCTCGGCCGTATTCTAATCTCTGCGAGCCGAACGGACACACACATACATACACACACATTTACACACGCACACACAAACGAACACACCCACACACACACACATACACTCTTCACCTCACGACTCCTACCCATTAGTCGCCTCTTACGACAGGCATGTCCTTCTTGCCTCGGCCGTATTTTTATCTCTGCAAGCCGAACAGACACACACACACGCACACACACACACGCACACACAAACACACGCACACAGGCACACACACATACACTCTTCACCTCTCGACTCCTACTTATTAGTCGCCCCTTACAAAAGGCACGGCCTTCTTGCCTCGGCCGTATTCTTATCTCTGCAAGCCAAACAGACACACACACACATACACACACACTTACATATGCACACACACGCACACACGCACACACACACACACATACACTCTTCACCTCTCGACTCCTACCCATTAGTCGCCTCTTACGACAGGCAGGGCCTTCTTGCCACGGCTGTGTTCTCATCTCTGCGAGGCGACCGGACACACACACACTGACACACACACATACACACACACACTCACACACGCACGCACACACGCACAGACACACATACACTCTTCACCTCTCGACTCCTACCCATTATTCTCCTCTTATGACAGGCAGGGTTTCCTTGCCACGGCCGTGCTCTTATCTCTGCAACCCGAACGGACACACACACATTCACACACACGCACACGCACACGCACACACTCTCCACCTCTTGACCCCTATCCATTAGTCGCCTCTTACGACAGGCATGGCCTTCGTGCCACCGCTGTTTTCTTATCTCTGCGAGCAAAGCGACACACACACATACACACACACTCACACACTCACACACGCACATACGCACGCACACTCGCACACATTCATACACTCACACACACACATACATTCTTCACCTCTCGACTCCTACTTATTAGTCGCCCACTCTTCACCTCTCGACTCCTACCCATTAGTCGCCCCGTACGATTTGCATGGCTTTCTTGCCACGGCTGTTTTCTCATCTCTGCGAGCCGAAGGGACACACACACATACACACACACACACTCACAAACACACACACACACACGCACGCACACACGCACACACACATACACTCACACACACACAAACACGCACACACGCACACACACATACATTCTTCACCTGTCGACTCCTACCTATTAGTCGCCTCTTACGATAGGCAGGGCCTTCTTGCCTCGGTCGTGTTCTTATTTCTGAAAGCCGAACTAACACACACATACTAACACACGCACATACACACACGCACACACGCACACACACACATACACTCTTCACCTCCCGACTCCTACTTATTAGTCGCCCCTTTCAAGAGGCAGATCCTTCTTGCCTCGGCCGTATTCTTATCTCTGCAAGCCAAACGGACACACACACATACACACACACTCACACACGCACACACACGCACACAGGCACACACACACACATACACTCTTCACCTTTCGACTCCTACCCATTAGTCGCCTCTTACGAAAGGCAGGGTCTTCTTGCCACGGCCGTGTTCTTATCTCTGCAAGCCGAACGGACACACACACATACTCACACACGCACACACACACACGCACACAGGCACACACACACATATACACTCTTCACCTCTCGACTCCTACCTATTAGTCGCCTCTTACGACAGGCAGGGCCTTCTTGCCTCGGCCGTGTTCTTATCTCTGCAAGCCGAACGGACACACAAACATACTCACACACGCACACACACACGCACACACACACACACACATACACTCTTTACCTCTCGACTCCTACCCATTAGTCGCCTCTTACGACAGGCAGGGCCTTCTTGCCACGGCCGTGTTCTTATCTCTGCGAGCCGACCGCACACACACACACTCACACACACACTTACACGCACACAGGCACACACGCACACACGCACACGCACACGCACACGCACACACACACTCTATACCTCTCGACTCCTATCCATTAGTCGCCTCTTAAGACAGGCAGGGCCTTCTTGCCACGGACGTATTCTTATATCTGCGGGCCGAACGGACACACACACACTCACACACACACACACACACACATACACTCTTAACCTCTCGACTCCTACCCATTAGTCGCCTCTTACGACATTTAGGGACTTCTTGCCACGGACGTATTCTTATCTCTGCAAGCCGAACGGACACACACACATACTTACACACGCGCACACACACGCACACACGCACACACACATACACTCTTCACCTCTCGACTCCTACCTATTAGTCGCCCCTTACAACAGGCAGGGCCTTCTTGCCACAGCCATGTTTTTATCTCTGCGAGCCGAACGGACATACACACACACTCACACACACACGCACGCTTACACGCAGACACACACACGCACACACGCACACGCACACGCACACGCACACACTCTCCACCTCTCGACTCCTACCTATTAGTCGCCTCTAACGACAGGCAGGGCCTTCTTGCCTTGGCCGTGTTCTTATCTCTGCAAGCCGAACGGACACACACACATACTCACACACGCACACACACACGCACACACGCACACACACACATACACTCTTTACCTCTCGACTCCTACCCATTAGTCGCCTCTTACGACAGGCGGGCCTTCTTGCCACGGCCGTGTTATTATCTCTGCAAGCCGAACTAACACACACACATACTTAAACACGCACACACACGCACACACGCACACACACACATACACTCTTCACCCCTTGAATCCTACTTATTAGTCGCCCATTACAAGAGGCAGGGCCTTCTTGCCTCGGCCGTATTCTAATCTCTGCAAACCAAACACACACACACACATACACACACAATTACACATGCACACACACGCACACACGCACACACACATACACTCTTCACCTCTCGACTCCTATCCATTAGTCGCCTCTTAAGACAGGCAGGGCCTTCTTGCCACGGACGTATTCTTATCTCTGCGAGCCGAACGGACACACACACACACTTGCACAGACACACACACACACACATACACGCTTCACCTCTCGACTCCTACCCATTAGTCGCCTCTTACGACAGGCAGGGCCTTCTTGCCACGGCCGTGTTCTTATCTCTGCAAGCCGAACTAACACACACATACTCACACACGCACACACACGCACACACGCACACACACACATACACTCTTCACCTCTCGACTCCTACTTATTAGTCGCCCATTACAAGAGGCATGTCCTTCTTGCCTCGGCCGTATTTTTATCTCTGCAAGCCGAACGGACACACACACACACGCACACACACACACACGCACACACAAACACACGCACACAGGCACACACACATACATTCTTCACCTCTCGACTCCTACTTATTAGTCGCCCCTTACAAAAGGCAAGGCCTTCTTGCCTCGGCCGTATTCTTATCTCTGCAAGCCAAACAGACACACACACATACAGACACACTCACACACGCACACACAGGCACACAGGCACACACACACATACAATCTTCACCTTTCGACTCCTACCCATTAGTCGCCTCTTACGAAAGGCAGGGCCTTCTTGCCACGGCCGTGTTCTTATCTCTGCAAGCCGAACGGACACACACACATACTCACACACGCACACACACACACACGCACACACAAACACACGCACACAGGCACACACACATACATTCTTCACCTCTCGACTCCTACTTATTAGTCGCCCCTTACAAAAGGCAAGGCCTTCTTGCCTCGGCCGTATTCTTATCTCTGCAAGCCAAACAGACACACACACATACAGACACACTCACACACGCACACACAGGCACACAGGCACACACACACATACACTCTTCACCTTTCGACTCCTACCCATAAGTCGCCTCTTACGAAAGGCAGGGCCTTCTTGCCACGGCCGTGTTCTTATCTCTGCAAGCCGAACGGACACACACACATACTCACACACGCACACACACACACACACACGCACACAGGCACACCCACACACATACACTCTTCACCTCTCGACTCCTACTTATTAGTCGCCTCTTACGACAGGCAGGGCCTTCTTGTCTCGGCCGTGTTCTTATCTCTGCAAGCCGAACGGACACACAAACATACTCACACATGCACACACACACGCACACACACACACACACACATACACTCTTCACCTCTCGACTCCTACCTATTAGTCGCCTCTTACGTTAGGCAGGGCCTTCTTGCCTCGGTCGTGTTCTTATCTCTGCAAGCCGAACGGACACACACACATACTCACACACGCACACACACACACGCACACAGGCACACACACATATACACTCTTCACCTCTCGACTCCTATCTATTAGTCGCCTCTTACGACAGGCAGGGCCTTCTTGCCTCGGCCGTGTTCTTATCTCTGCAAGCCGAACAGACACACAAACATACTCACACACGCACACACACACGCACACACACACACACATACACTCTTCACCTCTCGACTCCTACCCATTAGTCGCCTCTTACGACAGGCAGGGCCTTCTTGCCACGGCCGTGTTCTTATCTCTGCGAGCCGACCGCACACACACACTCACACACACACACTTACACGCACACAGGCACACACGCACACACGCACACGCACACGCACACGCACACACACACTCTCCACCTCTCGACTCCTATCCATTAGTCGCCTCTTAAGACAGGCAGGGCCTTCTTGCCACGGACGTATTCTTATCTCTGCGGGCCGAACGGACACACACACACACTCACACACACACACACACACACACACACACACACATACACTCTTAACCTCTCGACTCCTACCCATTAGTCGCCTCTTACGACATTCAGGGACTTCTTGCCACGGACGTATTCTTATCTCTGCAAGCCGAACGGACACACACACATACTTACACACGCGCACACACACGCACACACGCACACACACACATACACTCTTCACCTCTCGACTCCTACCTATTAGTCGCCCCTTACAACAGGCAGGGCCTTCTTGCCACAGCCATGTTTTTATCTCTGCGAGCCGAACGGACATACACACACACTCACACACACACGCACGCTTACACGCAGACACACACACGCACACACGCACACGCACACGCACACACTCTCCACCTCTCGACTCCTACCTATTAGTCGCCTCTAACGACAGGCAGGGCCTTCTTGCCTTGGCCGTGTTCTTATCTCTGCAAGCCGAACGGACACACACACATACTCACACACGCACACACACGCGCACACATTCACTCTTCACCTCTCGACTCCTACTTATTAGTCGCCCACTCTTCACCTCTCGACTCCTACCCATTAGTCGCCCCGTACGATTTGCATGGCCTTCTTGCCACGGCTGTTTTCTTATCTCTGCGAGCCGAAGGGACACACACACATACACACACACACACTCACAAACACACACACACACGCACGCACACACGCACACACACATACACTCACACACACACAAACACGCACACACGAACACACACATACATTCTTCACCTGTCGACTCCTACCTATTAGTCGCCTCTTACGATAGGCAGGGCCTTCTTGAATCGGTCGTGTTCTTATTTCTGCAAGCCGAACTAACACACACACATACTCACACACGCACACACACACGCACACACGCACACACACACATACACTCTTCACCTCCCGACTCCTACTTATTAGTCGCCCCTTACAAGAGACAGATCTTTCTTGCCTCGGCCGTATTCTTATCTCTGCAAGCCAAACGGACACACACACATACACACACACTCACACACGCACACACACGCACACAGGCACACACACACATACACTCTCCACCTTTCGACTCCTACCCATTAGTCGCCTCTTACGAAAGGCGGGGCCTTCTTGCCACGGCCGTGTTCTTATCTCTGCAAGCCGAACGGACACCCAAACATACTCACACACGCACACACACACGCACACACACACACACACACACACATACACTCTTCACCTCTCGACTCCTACCTATTAGTCGCCTCTTACGTTAGGCAGGGCCTTCTTGCCTCGGTCGTGTTCTTATCTCTGCAAGCCGAACTAACACACCCTCATACTCACACACGCACACACACACGCACACACGCACACACGCACACACACATACACTCTTCACCTCTCGACTCCTACTTATTAGTCGCCCACTCTTCACCTCTCGACTCCTACCCATTAGTCGCCCCGTACGATTTGCATGGCCTTCTTGCCACGGCTGTTTTCTTATCTCTGCGAGCCGAAGGGACACACACACATACACACACACACACACACTCACAAACACACACACACACACGCACGCATACACGCACACACACATACACTCACACACACACAAACACGCACACACACATACATTCTTCACCTGTCGACTCCTACCTATTAGTCGCCTCTTAAGATAGGCAGGGCCTTCTTGCCTCGGTCGTGTTCTTATTTCTGCAAGCCGAACTAACACACACACATACTCACACACGCACACACACACACGCACACACGCACACACACTCATACACTCTTCACCTCCCAATTCCTACTTATTAGTCGCCCCTTACAAGAGGCAGATACATCTTGCCTCGGCCGTATTCTTATCTCTGCAAGCCAAACGGACACACACACATACACACACACTCACACACGCACACACACGCACACAGGCACACACACACACACATACAATCTTCACCTTTCGACTCCTACCCATTAGTCGCCTCTTACGAAAGGCAGGGTCTTCTTGCCACGGCCGTGTTCTTATCTCTGCAAGCCGAACGGACACACACACATACTCACACACGCACACACACACACGCACACAGGCACACACACACATACACACTCTTCACCTCTCGACTCCTACCTATTAGTCGCTTCTTACGACAGGCAGGGCCTTCTTGCCTCGGCCGTGTTCTTATCTCTGCAAGCCGAACGGACACACAAACATACTCACACACGCACACACACACGCACACACACACGCACACACACATACACTCTTCACCTCTCGACTCCTACCCAATAGTCGCCTCTTACGACAGGCAGCGCCTTCTTGCCACGGCCGTGTTCTTATCTCTGCGAGCCGACCGCACACACACACTCACACACACACATACACACACTTACACGCACACAGGCACACACGCACACACGCACACGAACACGCACACGAACACGCACACACTCTCCACCTCTCGACTCCTATCCATTAGTCGCCTCTTAAGACAGGCAGGGCCTTCTTGCCACGGACGTATTCTTATCTCTGCGGGCCGAACGGACACACACTCACACACACACACACATACACTCTTAACCTCTGGACTCCTACCCATTAGTCGCCTCTTACCACATTCAGGGACTTCTTGCCACGGACGTATTCTTATCTCTGCAAGCCGAACGGACACACACACATACTTACACACGCGCACACACACGCACACACGCACACACACATACACTCTTCACCTCTCGACTCCTACCTGTTAGTCGCCCCTTACAACAGGCAGGGCCTTCTTGCCACAGCCATGTTCTTATCTCCGCGAGCCGAACGGACATACACACACACTCACACACACACGCACGCTTACACGCAGACACACACACGCACACACGCACACGCACACGCACACGCACACACTCTCCACCTTTCGACTCCTACCTATTAGTCGCCTCTAACGACAGGCAGGGCCTTCTTGCCTTGGCCGTGTTTTTATCTCTGCAAGCCGAACGGCAACACACATATACTCACACACGCACACACACACGCACACACGCACACACACACACATACACTCTTCACCTCTCGACTCCTACTTATTAGTCGCCCATTACAAGAGGCATGTCCTTCTTGACTCGGCCGTATTTTTATCTCTGCAAGCCGAACGGACACACACACACACGCACACACAAACACACGCACACAGGCACACACATACACTCTTCACCTCTCGACTCCTACTTATTAGTCGCCCCTTACAAAAGGCAAGGCCTTCTTGCCTCGGCCGTATTCTTATCTCTGCAAGCCAAACAGACTCACACACATACACACACACTTACACATGCACACACGCACACACGCACACACACACACATACACTCTTCACCTCTCGACTCCTACCCATTAGTCGCCTATTACGACAGGCAGGGCCTTCATGCCACGGCCGTGTTCTCATCTCTGCGAGGCGACCGGACACACACACACTGACACACACACACAAACACACACACACACTCATACACGCACGCACACACGCACACACATACACTCTTCACCTCTCGACTCCTACTGATTAGTCGCCCACTCTTCACCTCTCGACTCCTACCCATTAGTCGCCCCGTACGATTTGCATGGCCTTCTTGCCACGGCTGTTTTCTTATCTCTGCGAGCCGAAGGGACACACACACACATACACAAACACACACTCACAAACACACACACACGCACGCACACACGCACACACACATACACTCACACACACACAAACACGCACACACGCACACACCAATACATTCTTCACCTGTCGACTCCTACCTATTAGTCGCCTCTTACGATAGGCAGGGCCTTCTTGCCTCGGTCGTGTTCTTATTTCTGCAAGCCGAACTAACACACACACATACCCACACACGCACACACACACGCACACACGCACACACACACACATACACTCTTCACCTCCCGACTCCTACTTATTAGTCGCCCCTTACAAGAGGCAGATCCTTCTTGCCTCGGCCGTATTCTTATCTCTGCAAGCCAAACGGACACACACACATACACACACACTCACACACGCACACACACGCACACAGGCACACACACACATACACTCTTCACCTTTCGACTCCTACCCATTAGTCACCTCTTACGAAAGGCAGGGCCTTCTTGCCACGGCCGTGTTTTTATCTCTGCAAGCCGAACGGACACACACACATACTCACACACGTACATACACACACACACGCACACAGGCACATACACACATACACTCTTCACCTCTCGACTCCTACCTATTAGTCGCCTCTTACGACAGGCAGGGCCTTCTTGCCTCGGCCGTGTTCTTATCTCTGCAAGCCGAACGGACACACAAACATACTCACACACGCACACACACACGCACACACACACATACACTTTTCACCTCTCGACTCCTACCCAATAGTCGCCTCTTACGACAGGCAGGGCCTTCTTGCCACGGCCGTGTTCTTATCTCTGCGAGCCGACCGCACACACACACACTCACACACACACATACACACACTTACACGCACACAGGCACACACGCACACACGCACACGAACACGCACACGCACACGCACACACTCTCCACCTCTCGACTCCTATCCATTAGTCGCCTCTTAAGACAGGCAGGGCCTTCTTGCCACGGACGTATTCTTATCTCTGCGGGCCGAACGGACACACACTCACACACACACACACATACACTCTTAACCTCTCGACTCCTACCCATTAGTCGCCTCTTACCACATTCAGGGACTTCTTGCCACAGACGTATTCTTATCTCTGCAAGCCGAACGGACACACACACATACTTACACACGCGCACACACACGCACACACGCACACACACATACACTCTTCACCTCTCGACTCCTACCTATTAGTCGCCCCTTACAACAGGCAGGGCCTTCTTGCCACAGCCAAATTCCTATCTCCGCGAGCCGAACGGACATACACACACACTCACACACACGCACGCTTACACGCAGACACACACACGCACACACGCACACGCACACGCACACGCACACACTTTCCACCTTTCGACTCCTACCTATTAGTCGCCTCTAACGACAGGCAGGGCCTTCTTGCCTTGGCCATGTTCTTATCTCTGCAAGCCGAACGGACACACACATATACTCACACACGCACACACACACGCACACACGCACACACACTTACACTCTCCACCTTTCGACTCCTACCTATTAGTCGCCTCTAACGACAGGCAGGGCCTTCTTGCCTTGGCCATGTTCTTATCTCTGCAAGCCGAACGGACACACACATATACTCACACACGCACACACACACGCACACACGCACACACACACATACACTCTTCACCTCTCGACTCCTACTTATTACTCGCCCATTACAAGAGGCAGGGCCTTCTTGCCTCGGCCGTATTCTTATCCCTGCAAGCCAAACAGACACACACACATACACACACGCTTACACACGCACACACACGCACACACACACATACACTCTTTACCTCTCGACTCCTACCTATTAGTCGCCTCTTACGACAGGCAGGGCCTTCTTGCCACGGCCGTGTTCTTATCTCTGCAAGCCGAACTAACACACACACATACTTACACACGCACACACACGCACACACGCACACACACACATACACTCTTCACCCCTCGACTCCTACTTATTAGTCGCCCATTACAAGAGGCAGGGCCTTCTTGCCTTGGCCGTATTCTAATCTCTGCAAGCCAAACACACACACACATATACACACACACTTACACATGCACACACACGCACACACGCACACACACATACACTCTTCACCTCTCGACTCCTATCCATTAGTCGCCTCTTAAGACAGGCAGGGCCTTCTTGCCACGGACGTATTCTTATCTCTGCGAGCCGAACGGACACACACACACACACACTTGCACAGACACACACACACACAAACATCCACGCTTCACCTCTCGACTCCTACCCATTAGTCGCCTCTTACGACAGGCAGGGCCTTCTTGCCACGGCCGTGTTCTTATCTCTGCAAGCCAAACTAACACACACACATACTTACACACGCACACACACGCACACACGCACACACACACATACACTCTTCACCTCGCGACTCCTACTTATTAGTCGCCCATTACAAGAGGCATGTCCTTCTTGCCTCGGCCGTATTTTTATCTCTGCAAGCCGAACGGACACACACACACACACACGCACACACACAAACACGCACACACAAACACACGCACACACAAACACACACATACACTCTTCACCTCTCGACTCCTACTTATTAGTCGACCCTTACAAAAGGCAAGGCCTTCTTGCCTCGGCCGTATTCTTATCTCTGCAAGCCAAACAGACACACACACATACACACACACTTACACATGCACACACACGCACACACGCACACACACACATACACTCTTCACCTCTCGACTCCTACCCATTAGTCGCCTCTTACGACAGGCAGGGCCTTCTTGCTACGGTTGTGTTTTCATCTCTGCGAGGCGACCGGACACACACACACTGACACACACACATACACACACACACTCACACACGCACGCACACACGCACAGACACACACACACTCTTCACCTCTCGACTCCCACCCATTATTCTGCTCTTACGACAGGCAGGGACTTCTTGCCACGGCCGTGCTCTTATCTCTGCAACCCGAACGGACACACACACATACTCACACACGCACACGCACACGCACACGCACACGCACACGCACACTCTCTCCACCTCTTGACTCCTATCCATTAGTCGCCTCTTACGAGAGGCATGGCCTTCTTGCCACCGCTGTTTTCTTATCTCTGCGAGCGAAGGGACACACACACATACACACACACTCACACACACACACGCACACACGCACGCACACACGCACACACTCATACACTCACACACACACATACATTCTTCACCTCTCGACTCCTACCTATTAGTCGCCTCTTACGACAGGCAGGGCCTTCTTGCCTCGGCCGTGTTCTTATCTCTGCAAGCCGAACGGACACACACTCATACTCACACACGCACACACACACGCACACACGCACATACACTCTTTACCTCTCGACTCCTACTTATTAGTAGCCCACACACCTACCTTCTCGACTCCTACCCATTAGTCGCCCCGTACGATTTGCATGGCCTTCTTGCCACGGCTGTTTTCTTATCTCTGCGAGCCGAATGGACACACACACATACACACACACACACACTCACAAACACACACACACACGCACGCACACACGCACACACACATACACTCACACACAGAAACACGCACACACGCACACACACATACATTTTTCACCTGTCGACTCCTACCTATTAGTCGCCTCTTACGATAGACAGGGCCTTCTTGCCTCGGTCGTGTTCTTATTTCTGCAAGCCGAACTAATACACACACATACTCACACACGCACACACACACGCACACAGGCACACACACACATACACTCTTCACCTATCGACTCCTACCCATTAGTCGCCTCTTACGAAAGGCAGGGCCTCCTTGCCACGGCCGTGTTCTTATCTCTGCAAGCCGAACGGACACACACACATACTCACACACGCACACACACACACACACACGCACACAGGCACATACACACATACACTCTTCACCTCTCGACTCCTACCTATTAGTCGCCTCTTACGACAGGCAGGGCCTTCTTGCCTCGGCCGTGTTCTTATCTCTGCAAGCCGAACGGACACACAAACATACTCACACACGCACACACACACGCACACACGCACACACACACATACACTCTTCACCTCTCGACTCCTACCTATTAGTCGCCTCTTACGATAGGCAGGGCCTTCTTGCCTCGGTCGTGTTCTTATTTCTGCAAGCCGAACTAACACACACACATACTCACACACGCACACACACACGCACACACGCACACACGCACACGCATACGCACACGCACACACTCTCCACCTCTCGTCTCCTATCCATTAGTCGCCTCTTAAGACAGGCAGGGCCTTCTTGCCACGGACGTATTCTTATGTCTGCGGGCCGAACGGATACACACACACACTCACACACACACAAATACACTCTTAACCTCTCGACTCCTACCCATTAGTCGCCTCTTACGACATCAGGGACTTCTTGCCACGGACGTATTCTTATCTCTGCAAGCCGAACGGACACACACACATACTCACACACGCACACACACACACACGCACACACACACATAACCTCTTCACCTCTTGACTCCTACCTATTAGTCGCCCCTTACAACAGGCAGGGTCTTCTTGCCTTGGCCGTATTTTTATCTCTGGAAGCCTCACGGACACACACACATACACACACAATCACACACGCACACACACACGCACACACGCACACACACACACACATACACTCTTTACCTCTCGACTCCTACCCATTAGTCGCCTCTTACGACAGGCAGGGCCTTCTTGCCACGGCCATGTTCTTATCTCTGCAACCCGAACGGACACACACACATACTCACACACGCACACGCACACGCACACACTCTTCACCTCTCGACTCCTATCCATTAGTCGCCTCTTAAGACAGGCAGGGTCTTCTTGCCATGGACGTATTCTCATCTCTGCAAGCCGAACGGATACACACACACTCGCACACATACACACACACACATACACCCTCCACCTCTCGACTTCTACCCATTAGTCGCCTCTCACGACAGGCAGGGCCTTCTTGCCTCGGCCGTATTATTATCTCTGCAAGCCGAACGGACACACACACACTCACACACTTACACACGCACACACACGCACACACACACACATACCCTCTTCACCTCTCGACTCCTACCCATAAGTCGCCTCTTACGACAGGCAAGGCCTTCTTGCTACGGCCGTGTTCTCATTTCTGCGAGCCGACCGGACACACACACGCACACACAAACACACGCACACAGGCACACACGCACACACGCACACGTACACGCACACGCACACACTCTCCAACTCTCGACTCCTTTCCATTAGTCGCCTCTTAAGACAGGCAGGGCCTTCTTGCCACGGACGCAGTCTTATCTCTGCGAGCCGATCAGATACACACACACACACTCGCACACGCACACACGCACGCACACATACACTCTTCACCTCTCGACTCCTACCCATTATCCTCCTCCTACGACAGGCAGGGACTTCTTGCCACGGCCGTGTTCTTATTTCTGCAAGCTGAACGGACACACACACAAACGCACACACAAACACATGCACACAGGCACACACGCACACACGCACACGCACACGCACACACTCTCCACCTCTCGATTCCTATCCATTAGTCGCCTCTTCAGACAGGCAGGACCTTCGTGCCACGGGCGTATTCTTGTCTCTGCGAGCCGAACGGACACACACACACTTACACACACGCACACACACGCACACACACGCACACACATACACTCTTCACCTCTCGACTCCTACCTCTTAGTCGCCCCTTACAACAGGCAGGGCCTTCTTGCCACAGCCATGTTCTTATCTCCGCGAGCCGAACGGACATACACACACACTCACACACACACGCACGCTTACACGCAGACACACACACGCACACACACTTACACTCTCCACCTTTCGACTCCTACCTATTAGTCGCCTCTAACGACAGGCAGGGCCTTCTTGCCTTGGCCATGTTCTTATCTCTGCAAGCCGAACGGACACACACATATACTCACACACGCACACACACACGCACACACGCACACACACACATACACTCTTCACCTCTCTACTCCTACTTATTACTCGCCCATTACAAGAGGCAGGGCCTTCTTGCCTCGGCCGTATTCTTATCCCTGCAAGCCAAACAGACACACACACATACACACACGCTTACACACGCACACACACGCACACACACACATACACTCTTTACCTCTCGACTCCTACCTATTAGTCGCCTCTTACGACAGGCAGGGCCTTCTTGCCACGGCCGTGTTCTTATCTCTGCAAGCCGAACTAACACACACACATACACACGCACACACACGCACACACGCACACACACACATACACTCTTCACCCCTCGACTCCTACTTATTAGTCGCCCATTACAAGAGGCAGGGCCTTCTTGCCTTGGCCGTATTCTAATCTCTGCAAGCCAAACTAACACACACACACACTTACACACGCACACACACGCACACACGCACACACACACATACACTCTTCACCTCGCGACTCCTACTTATTAGTCGCCCATTACAAGAGGCATGTCCTTCTTGCCTCGGCCGTATTTTTATCTCTGCAAGCCGAACGGACACACACACACACACACACACGCACACACACAAACACGCACACACAAACACACGCACACACAAACACACACATACACTCTTCACCTCTCGACTCCTACTTATTAGTCGCCCCTTACAAAAGGCAAGGCCTTCTTGCCTCGGCCGTATTCTTATCTCTGCAAGCCAAACAGACACACACACATACACACACACTTACACATGCACACACACGCACACACGCACACACACACATACACTCTTCACCTCTCGACTCCTACCCATTAGTCGCCTCTTACGACAGGCAGGGCCTTCTTGCTACGGCCGTGTTTTCATCTCTGCGAGGCGACCGGACACACACACACTGACACACACACATACACACACACTCACACACGCACGCACACACGCACAGACACACACACACTCTTCACCTCTCGACTCCCACCCATTATTCTGCTCTTACGACAGGCAGGGACTTCTTGCCACGGCCGTGCTCTTATCTCTGCAACCCGAACGGACACACACACATACTCACACACGCACACGCACACGCACACGCACACGCACACGCACACTCTCTCCACCTCTTGACTCCTATCCATTAGTCGCCTCTTACGAGAGGCATGGCCTTCTTGCCACCGCTGTTTTCTTATCTCTGCGAGCGAAGGGACACACACACATACAAACACACTCACACACACACACGCACACACGCACGCACACACGCACACACTCATACACTCACACACACACATACATTCTTCACCTCTCGACTCCTACCTATTAGTCGCCTCTTACGACAGGCAGGGCCTTCTTGCCTCGGCCGTGTTCTTATCTCTGCAAGCCGAACGGACACACACTCATACTCACACACGCACACACACACGCACACACGCACATACACTCTTCACCTCTCGACTCCTACTTATTAGTAGCCCACTCTTCACCTCTCGACTCCTACCCATTAGTCGCCCCGTACGATTTGCATGGCCTTCTTGCCACGGCTGTTTTCTTATCTCTGCGAGCCGAATGGACACACACACATTCACACACACACACACTCACAAACACACACACACACGCACGCACACACGCACACACACATACACTCACACACAGAAACACGCACACACGCACACACACATACATTTTTCACCTGTCGACTCCTACCTATTAGTCGCCTCTTACGATAGGCAGGGCCTTCTTGCCTCGGTCGTGTTCTTATTTCTGCAAGCCGAACTAACACACACACATACTCACACACGCACACACACACGCACACAGGCACACACACACATACACTCTTCACCTATCGACTCCTACCCATTAGTCGCCTCTTACGAAAGGCAGGGCCTCCTTGCCACGGCCGTGTTCTTATTTCTGCAAGCCGAACGGACACACACACATACTCACACACGCACACACACACACGCACACAGGCACATACACACATACACTCTTCACCTCTCGACTCCTACCTATTAGTCGCCTCTTACGACAGGCAGGGCCTTCTTGCCTCGGCCGTGTTCTTATCTCTGCAAGCCGAACGGACACACAAACATACTCACACACGCACACACACACGCACACACACACACACGCACACAGGCACATACACACATACACTCTTCACCTCTCGACTCCTACCTATTAGTCGCCTCTTACGACAGGCAGGGCCTTCTTGCCTCGGCCGTGTTCTTATTTCTGCAAGCCGAACTAACACACACACATACTCACACACGCACACACACACGCACACACGCACACGCATACGCACACGCACACACTCTCCACCTCTCGTCTCCTATCCATTAGTCGCCTCTTAAGACAGGCAGGGCCTTCTTGCCACGGACGTATTCTTATGTCTGCGGGCCGAACGGATACACACACACACTCACACACACACAAATACACTCTTAACCTCTCGACTCCTACCCATTAGTCGCCTCTTACGACATCAGGGACTTCTTGCCACGGACGTATTCTTATCTCTGCAAGCCGAACGGACACACACACATACTCACACACGCACACACACACACATAACCTCTTCACCTCTTGACTCCTACCTATTAGTCGCCCCTTACAACAGGCAGGGTCTTCTTGCCTTGGCCGTATTTTTATCTCTGCAAGCCTCACGGACACACACATACACACACACTCACACACGCACACACACACGCACACACGCACACACACACACACACACATACACTCTTTACCTCTCGACTCCTACCCATTAGTCGCCTCTTACGACAGGCAGGGCCTTCTTGCCACGGCCATGTTCTTATCTCTGCAACCCGAACGGACACACACACATACTCACACACGCACACGCACACGCACACACTCTTCACCTCTCGACTCCTATCCATTAGTCGCCTCTTAAGACAGGCAGGGTCTTCTTGCCATGGACGTATTCTCATCTCTGCAAGCCGAACGGATACACACACACTCGCACACATACACACACACACATACACCCTCCACCTCTCGACTTCTACCCATTAGTCGCCTCTTACGACAGGCAAGGCCTTCTTGCTACGGCCGTGTTCTCATTTCTGCGAGCCGACCGGACACACACACGCACACACAAACACACGCACACAGGCACACACGCACACACGCACACGTACACGCACACGCACACACTCTCCAACTCTCGACTCCTTTCCATTAGTCGCCTCTTAAGACAGGCAGGGCCTTCTTGCCACGGACGCATTCTTATCTCTGCGAGCCGATCAGATACACACACACACACTCGCACACGCACACACGCACGCACACATACACTCTTCACCTCTCGACTCCTACCCATTATCCTCCTCCTACGACAGGCAGGGACTTCTTGCCACGGCCGTGTTCTTATTTCTGCAAGCTGAACGGACACACACACAAACGCACACACAAACACATGCACACAGGCACACACGCACACACGCACACGCACACGCACACACTCTCCACCTCTCGATTCCTATCCATTAGTCGCCTCTTCAGACAGGCAGGACCTTCGTGCCACGGGCGTATTCTTATCTCTGCGAGCCGAACGGACACACACAGACTTACACACACGCACACACACGCACACACACGCACACACGCACACACACACATACACTCTTTACCTCTCGACTCCTACCCATTAGTCGCCGCTTAAGACAGGCAGGGCCTTCTTGGCACAGACGTGTTCTTATCGATGCGAGCCGACAGGACACACACACACTCACACACGCACACACACACTCACACAGGCACACACGCACACGCACACGTACACGCACACACTCTCCACCTCTCGATTCCTATCCATTAGTCGCCTCTTAAGACAGGCAGAGCCTTCTTTCCACAGCCGTGTTCTTATCTCTGCGAGCCGACCGGACACACACACACACTCACACACGCACACACACGCACACACGCACACACACACATACACTCTTTACCTCCCGACTCCTATCCATTAGTCTCCTCTTACGACAGGCATGGCCTTCTTGCCACCGCTGTTTTCTTATCTCTGCGAGCGAAGGGACACACACACATACACACACACTCACACACACACACGCACACACGCACGCACAGACGCACACACTTATACACTCACACACACACATACATTCTTCACCTCTCGACTCCTACCTATTAGTCGCCTCTTACGACAGGCAGGACCTACTTGCCTCGGCCGTGTTCTTATCTCTGCAAGCCGAGCGGACACACACATACTCACACACGCACACACACACGCCCACACGCACACACACACACATACACTCTTCACCTCTCGACTCCTACCTATTAGTCGCCTCTTACGTTAGGCAGGGTTTTCTTGCCTCTGTCGTGTTCTTATCTCTGCGAGCCGACCGGACACACACACACACTCACACACACTCACACACGCACACACACGCACACACGCACACACGCACACACACACATACACTCTTCACCTCTCGACTCCTACCCATTAGTCGCCGCTTACGACAGGCAGGGCCTTCTTGGCACGGACGTGTTCTTATCGATGCGAGCCGACCGGACACACACACTCACACACGCACACACACACGCACACAGGCACACACGCACACGCACACGTACAGGCACACACTCTCCACCTCTCGGTTCCTATCCATTAGTCGCCTCTTAAGACAGGCAGGGCCTTCGTGCCACGGACGTATTCTTATCTCTGCGAGCCGAACGGACACACACACACACGCACAAACACACGCACACACACACAAACACACACATACACTCTTCACCTCTCAACTCCAATTCATTAGTCGCCTACTACGACAGGCAGGGACTTCTTGCCACGGCCGTGTTCTTATCTCTGCGAGCCGAACGGACACACACACACTCACACACACACGCACACACGCACACACACACTGTAACGATGCTCTGATCGTTTAACAGTTCGAACCGTGGGAGTGTCAATATTTGCGCATCCACTTCTACAACGTGACGGCGAAGTGGGAATCAGAACGGCTATTTAAGGCGTGTGAATAGCGGAATTAGACAGTCTTGTAGCTAGCGCTCTAGGCTCCCTGACTCGCCGGTGTAGTGAACCTGCGAGCCATTCTGGACAGAGAGAGTTCCGTATTGAGGATCGTACTCTGTCCCTAACCAAGCGGAACCCATCGGTGTTGCGTATTGAGCATTACCGCGGATCTGCACAGAACCAACCGGGACAGAGAGATTTCCCTATTGAGGAGCATATTCTGTCCTTAGCCAAGCGGAACCCGTCGGCATTGTGTATTGAACATTGCCATGGGTCTGCACAGCTAAATATTTTGTTTTGCGAGCATATTCGGAGCTTTCGCTGAATTGAAGCGAAAGCGAGTATAAATCTGCGCGCGATCGATTTCCCCCATTTCGTTTCTTATTAGTAGTACTAATTAATTTCTTTTCTTTTATAGACGTTCGCCGAGGACTTCGTTCATCACGGGATCCAGTAGAATTCGTTTTAGTTTTATTCATTGTATAAGTATACAACGTAGAATTCCTTTTATTTTTATTTATTGTAGATATACTAAATTAATAGATTTATTTTTACTTCAAACCTGTGTTTTACTGAGTCTGTCGCCCCGAAAGAGCTACCCATCACAAACTGGCGCCCGAGCAAAAATTAATAACATGCCGACAGATAAAGACACAGACTCAGTAACAGGTACGTCGTGGATAAACCGACTTTGCAAAGAGGAATTGCAGAGCGAGGCCGAAAAATACGGCTTAGATCCCAAGGGAACCGTCGACGAATTGAGATCACGACTCAGAACCTATTTTAAAAATCGCGAGGAAGCTACAGGAACAATCCCAAGAGAAAAACTTCCAAGGGAACAGAATCCGACACACTGGCCCAGGAAATTTCGGGCATCCGAATACAATTACAGGAATTAACAATAACGAAACAAATGGGGCAACCAGAATTGCTAAATCAAGTACGAAAGTGGAACACACACTTCGACAAGAAACATTCGGATGCAAATACACTCTTCACCTCTCGACTCCTACCCATTAGTCGGCTCTTACGACAGGCATAGACTTATTGCCTCGGCCGTATTCTTATCTCTGCAAGCCAAACAGACACACACACATACACACACACTTACACACGCACACACACGCACACACGCACACACGCACACACACACACACACATACACTCTTCACCTCTCGACTCCTACCCATTAGTCGTCTCTTACGACAGGCAGGGCCTTCTTGCCACAGCCGTGTTCTCATCTCTGCGAGCCGACCGGACACACACACACTGACACAGACACATAGACACACACACTCACACACGCACGCACACACGCACAGACACACATACACTCTTCACCTCTCGACTAGTACCCATTATTCTCCTCTTAGGACAGGCAGGAACTTCTTGCCACGGCCGTGTTCTTATCTCTGCAACCCGAACGGACACACACACATACTCACACACGCACACGCACACGCACACGCACACGCACACACTCTTTACCTCTCGACTCCTATCCATTAGTCGCCCCTTACGACAGGCATGGCCTTCTTGCCACCGCTGTTTTCTTATCTCTGCGAGCGAAGGGACACACACACATACACACACACTCACACACACACACGCACACACGCACGCACACACGCACACACTTATACACTCACACACACACATACATTCTTCACCTCTCGACTCCTACCTATTAGTCGCCTCTTACGACAGGCAGGACCTTCTTGCCTCGGCCGTGTTCTTATCTCTGCAAGTCGAACGGACACACACATACTCACACACGCACACACACACGAAACACTCTTCACCTCTCGACTCCTACCTATTAGTCGCCTCTTACGTTAGGCAGGGCTTTCTTGCCTCGGTCGTGTTCTTATCTCTGCAAGCCGAACTAACACACACACATACTCACACACGCACACACACGCACACACGCACACACACATACACTCTTCACCTCTCAACTCCTACTTATTAGTCGCCCGCTCTTCACCTCTCGACTCCTACCCATTAGTCGCCCCGTACGATTTGCATGGCCTTCTTGCCGCGGCTGTGTTCTTATCTCTGCGAGCCGAAGACACACACACACATACACACACACACACACTCACAAACACACACACACAGGCAAACACGCACGCACACACGCACACACACACGCACACACACACGCACACACGCACACACACATACACTCACACACACACACACACACACGCACACACGCACACACACATACATTCTTCACCTCTCGACTCCTACCTATTCGTCGCCTCTTACGACAGGCAGGGCCTTCTTGCTTCGGCCGTGTTCTTATCTCTGCAAGCCGAACGGACACACACACATACACACACACGCACGCACACATACACTCTTCTCCTCTCGACTCCTACCCATTAGTCGCCCCTTACGACTGGCATGGCTTTCTTGCCGCGGCTGTGTTCTTATCTCTGCGAGCCGAAGACACACACACACATACACACACACACACACACTCACAAACACACACACACAGGCAAACACGCACGCACACACGCACACACACACGCACACACGCACGCACACACGCACACACACATACACTCACACACACACACACACACGCACACACGCACACACACATACACTCTTCACCTCTCGACTCCTACCCATTAGTCGCCTCTTACGACAGGCAGGAACTTCTTGCCACGGCCGAGTTCTTATCTCTGTGAGCCGAAAGGACACACACACTGACACACACACGCACGCATAGCCGCACACACACATACACTCACAAACACACAAACACGCACACACGCACACACACATACATTCTTCACCTCTCGACTCCTACCTATTAGACGCCTCTTACGATAGGCAGGGCCTTCTTGCCTCGGTCAAGTTCTTATCTCTGCAAGCCGAACTAACACACACACACATACTCACACACGCACACACACACGCACACACGCATACACACATACACTCTTCACCTCTCGACTCCTACCCATTAGTCGCCTCTTACGACAGGCAGGAACTTCTTGCCACGGCCGAGTTCTTATCTCTGTGAGCCGAAAGGACACACACAATGACACACACACGCACGCACACACGCACACACACATACACTCACAAACACACAAACACGCACACACGCACACACACATACATTCTTCACCTCTCGACTCCTACCTATTAGACGCCTCTTACGATAGGCAGGGCCTTCTTGCCTCGGTCAAGTTCTTATCTCTGCAAGCCGAACTATTACACACACATACTCACACACTCACAAACACACACAAACACGCACACACGTACGCACACACGGACACGCACACGCTCACACGCACGCACAGACGCACACACACATACACTCACACACACACACGCACACACGCACACACACATACATTCTTCACCACTCGACTCCTACCTATTAGTCGCCTCTTACGACAGGCAGGGCCTTCTTGCCTCGGCCGTGTTCTTATCTCTGCAAGCCGAACGGACACACACACACATACTCACACACGCACACACACACGCACACACGCACACACACACATACACTCTTCACCTCTCGACTCCTACCCATTAGTCGCCCCGTACGATTTGCATGGCCTTCTTGCCACGGCTGTTTTCTTATCTCTGCGAGCAGAAGGGACACACACATACACGCACACACTCACAAACACACACACATACACGCAGGCCCACATGCACACACACATACACTCACACACACACAAACACGCACACACGCACACACACATACATTCTTCACCTCTCGACTCCTACCTATTAGTCGCCTCTTACGACAGGCAGGGCCTTCTTGCCTCGGCCGTGTTCTTATCTCTGCAAGCCAAACGGACACACACATACACACACACTCACACACGCACACACACGCACACACGCACACACACACACATACACTCTTCACCTCTCGACTTCTACCCATTAGTCGCCTCTTACGACAGGCAGGGCCTTCTTGCCACAGCCATGTTCTTATCTCTGCGAGCCGAACGGACATACACACACACACACAAACACACGCACGCTCACACACAGACACACACGCACCCACGCACACGCACACGCACACGCACACACTCTCCACCTCTCGACTCCTATCCATTAGTCACCTCTTAAGACAGGCAGGGCCTTCTTGCCACGGCCGTGTTCTTATCTCTGCGAGTCGAACGGACACACACACTTACACACACACGCACGCACACACGCACACACACACGCACCCACGCACACGCACACGCACACGCACACGCACACACTCTCCACCTCTCAACTCCTATCCATTAGTCGCCTCTTACAACAGGCAGGGCCTTCTTGCCACGGCCGTGTTCTTATCTCTGCGAGTCGAACGGACACACACACTTACACACACACGCACGCACACACGCACACACACACGCACCCACGCACGCACACACGCACACACACATAGTCACACACGCA